>NW_028292585.1:5074635-5353377 GCF_029948245.1 Actinia tenebrosa
AGAGGCCAAATTGGGATGATCCCCAGTGCATGTAAGTACTTTGGCTCATGCAGCACTCCTTTATGACACCGCTATTCTTTTCATGTTTTTAAAGAATGGTTTCGCTTTTTCATTCTTTTACTGCCCACTTTTATGTATGCGATAATGAGCAAGATGAACAGGGTTCCAAAACCTTCCACTTCCTACAGGGATATCTGACATTTTGCGAGATCAAAATCGATAATCAACTTTCTCTTAATGGTATTGTCACCGAAATATTGTCCTTCCTAAGGGACCCGTTTATTATACGAGGGCAATGTGTCGCGCATAAAGTATATTACAACTGAATGGTTTTTGAAAGGCAGCAGATTCAATAGATGAGTTCCCCCTATTTTTTTTGCCAGCGTCACCATTGTCTTCCCCCTCTGCTGTAATTTCCAAAACTTTGATTCCAAACTCGATCCTTCACTTTTTGCTCTACTTGTACTATATTTCTTGGAATGTTATTTTGAGCACGTGGTCGGTTGGCTTTGATCTGACGTTTTCGGTCTATGACCTTGTTTTGGTCCCTCCCTTGTTTATGTTCATTAGCAACATGACTTTCATTTAACGTTTGGGCAATCAATGTGGGTACAGAAGGGGCTTTTCACGACGGTTTGTTAAAGAGCACTCTTCAAATTAGCCGTGAATGGACAAGGAAAATGGTGAGACGCTTGTTTGAGTTAGTCGAGAGTCCTCGGTAGGAAGAAGTAATTAGGGTAGGGAGAGGAGGAGGGAAGAGAAAGGGGAGCAGAGGTCCCCGCGAATGGCCCGAGCGAGGGAGGTTTTGTGCCTGGGCTTGAAAATATCGTGAGGATTGCGGAGCTTGTTTCAGAAATGGCTAAGCATGGCGCCCGCGAATTAGAATTTAAATGATCCAACGATATACCACGACGGATGAAATGCGTGGGACCCGTGAGTCTGAATAGTCCTCTGCCCCCTCCCTACGAGTACAAAGAAACCAAGCAAAAATAAGGAATAATAAACAATAAATACCATATGCAATCAATAATAAAAATCAAATAGAATTATAAGCTAAAGGAGAGAAAAGTTTCTTGAAAAGTAGGTTTGCTCCAAAAATTTTAAATCTGGACGTTATGATAATCATTGGCCCTACCCCTCCCCCACTCAGAAAAATTGTGTTGCGGATATGACGGAATGTGACATGATACACTATTGCCATTGCATACTGCTGATTGTGTACTCACTGTAGAAGTTATGGCCACAACGTATGTAGATTGAGTGTGGTTTTTTGCCTAAGAATTTCAAGAGTTTCTCCACCTTAAAGAAACACTTCGTTCTTAAACACCCAGGAACCGAGTGGTAAAACATTGTGCCAGTATTTAAAGACTGCAAGGATTCCACGATTGCTTCACTTCCGGAGTCCAAAGATTTGTCGGCAAGTTGTAATTTTTGAAAACTACAAAGTTTGGCTGCTGGTTTAGTGGAGAGAATGAACTCCTTATTTCATCCCCGTCTACCAGGTAGGCTATACTTCTTTTAATTTCAAAGGTTATTTCCTAAAGTGTAAAAGGTCACTAAGCAAAACGGGATTGTATCGATAAAATATGTTTAAATTAAAAAAACGGGATTGTCAACGACGACGTCACGGTTTCGCTAATAGACTTATTTTGATATCAAATATAGCTAGTCTTGGGTTGTCTCAGTAAAGCCAACGGTTATTCAGATTCAATAAACCACCCAAGCATTGAATAAGTATTTACTTGACTCTGTTGGAAATCTGATAACACAAGGACGCGAATGCTGCACGGTGCTTTTAATAGTTTCATATTTTAAATTTCCCGATATCTTAATAGCCACCATACCTTCGCTATATTACTATAAACATATAAACTTATTTATTATTGTTAGCTTTGGCTGATTTACACTTATCTTTAATTTCAGGGCGATGGGTCAGAATTGACTCGCATCAAGTTCCAACGCCTTTCTTCCAGCACTTGATTTTTACCTTAAATGCACAGGTCAACTCTGTTCAAAAACAGGTCGCACTGTGGACAGCCCGCATACAAGACAGCCTCTCAGAAAATTTCATACAAGCTCTTCGATTCAGATTCTTTTTTTATTGCATTGGAAGAACAAGGCCTTGTTGAAGTTAAAGACAAAGTGATTTTTTCTGGGAACAGTGAATGTCATGAAAGCAGTATTGAGCTCACTGCTGATGATTTAATCAAGCAAGCTAAAGCGAAAGCAAGTATTCCAAGAGTACTAAGAAAAAGGGCTTCTTCTAAGTCGTCTCTGGTGGTCGGCTATGGTCAGGGCAGAGCCACCAGAGAAATAGAATTAATCTGGTGGCCAAATCTGTACAGTTTTACGAGCCATGGAAGACTAATTGTCAGAATGTTCATTGAAAAGTGACTTTTAAAATACATAATTGCTACATATGTTTGGAACCCACATAAAGAACTACCTTTTTTTCAAGTTGAGCTAAAATGGTTCTTATACATGTACTGCATACTGAAATAGGTTGTCTGGTCTGAAGCCCTGGCAGCTGAGATTTTGTGGTTTTCAGCTTTTTACTTTTGGCAATGGCAACCTTTATTGAAATTATTATGGTAAATTATTTAGTATCCACTGAGAAATCATGCTCAGTAGGTTATTATTTATAAGTCTAAATTGACTAAATATTTAGCCTTGTGGCTCTTTTACTTTTTTGCACCCATAGATTGCTGTATATGCCTACTTCCTATGCAATGGTTGGTAGTTAGATCCTGAAGACTTTTTATAAGGCCCTTTTTTCATAATCACTGAAAAAAATATTATTTCATGGAAGCATGTCATGAAATCTGTATCACAGAATCACAGGCGTGTCACCCAAGTGTTTCCGTTGCCAAACAGCACTTAGGACAACAGTATCATGACAATTTTCAATGACAAATATTTATCAGATATTAAACTTAGGCTTTGAAAAACCTGAAAATATTATTTCATGGAAGCATGTCATGAAATCTGTATCACAGAATCGCAGGCGTGTCACCCAAGTGTTTCCGTTGCCAAACAGCACTTAGGACAACAGTATCATGACAATTTTCAATGACAAATATTTATCAGATATTAAACTTAGGCTTTGAAAAACCTGAAAATATTATTTCATGGAAGCGTGTCATGAAATCTGTATCACAGAATCACAGGCGTGTCACCCAAGTGTTTCCGTTGCCAAACAGCACTTAGGACAACAGTATCATGACAATTTTCAATGACAAATATTTATCAGATATTAAACTTAGGCTTTGAAAAACCTGAAAATATTATTTCATGGAAGCGTGTCATGAAATCTGTATCACAGAATCACAGGCGTGTCACCCAAGTGTTTCCGTTGCCAAACAGCACTTAGGACAACAGTATCATGACAATTTTCAATGACAAATATTTATCAGATATTAAACTTAGGCTTTGAAAAACCTGAAAATATTATTTCATGGAAGCATGTCATGAAATCTGTATCACAGAATCGCAGGCGTGTCACCCAAGTGTTTCCGTTGCCAAACAGCACTTAGGACAACAGTATCATGACAATTTTCAATGACAAATATTTATCAGATATTAAACTTAGGCTTTGAAAAAGTTACCTGAAAATATTATTTTAAAGTACCAATGGTATTTACATATGTACATTCTAAGATGCCTATATATATTTGCTATAAATTGCATCATTTGTATAAACACATTTCATAAAAAGCTAAAACAGCTATGAATTCCTCACATTTTGACAACAAAATACATGTTTTATGTAGTTTTAGAGTATGTGCCACATATCTGAAAGACAATTAAAACCAATGTTTTGTTTAGCTTTTACAAAATTGTGGATATTCATTGAGCAGAACACTAGATACAAAAGCAAATACCACTACTTGCCTTTGTTTGGATCATGCTCTAGCAAACTCTACTTATTTAACAAAATAGTTGGTCATTAATTATTTCACAGATATATGGAGTGCAATGTAAAATATTGTGGTTGCCTTACTAAAAAAAATAAATTCTATTGACCACTGGCATGAATTCTTGCAGAAATCAGTTCATTTATGATTCTCTTCCTGAGTTTTGAGCTATCACTAAAAGACCAACTAAAACTAGGAATACCTGGCCGCCTGTATTCAATGATATCTCTGGCTGCAAAGATGACTCCAATGCCACAACTTGAGCTGCCTTCCCCTGAGCTTGGCTGCTTTGGCATTCCAAATCTTTGGAATGGCACTTTTCCACCAGACCATAAAATGGATGACATAGAAGGCCTAAGACATGTTAGAACCTTCATTATCTTTGTCACAGCAGCTGATATGTTGGTTGGTGGTTCCATGTGCATGCCATCATCATAGTATGCGATTTCCTGTGAAAAGTCAAGGCATAAAATCCCCCAGTGGCACCCTCCAACATGCACAGGGCAAATCACTTTCTCTAGTTTACTTGTGCTCTGGAAGCTGATAATTGGAGTCAGCTTCTTAAGAAGAAACTCATGATCTGCTGTTGCCCAGGTAAATGTGTGGCTTGGAAGATATGCTATACTTGATGCATGTATGCTTTTCTTTAGAAAGAGCATACATGACATGTCAATGGTGTAGCCATCTACATAGCGCTCGCAAGCCAGGTTACTAAGATCTTTTGCATCCATTAGAAAGCCATTAACATTAAGAAACTCCTCCTGCGGACGAAGTGACAGCAATGTCTCTCTAACAACCGAGTCTTCCCTACCCAGCCATGTAAGCTCTTCTCTGACTTTTTGCTTGATCTCAGCTGCGAAACAAAATGATTTAATTACTTCCAGTGCCTCACCAGTAAAAGTACCAAATGTTCCCAAGCTAACAAATGAATGATTGTCATCAGCTCCTATAATACCACCACTGTGTACATGGTCACGTAGCAACTTTAGAGCCCTGTCCACTACAGCTTCAGAAGGACGGCAGATTAAGGAAAAAGGGTCTTTAAGATTGTTACACTGGATATTTTGTACAAGTGTGATATCAGAATCTTTGATATATGCCACTGGTGGAATGTTCAGGGAAGCAAGTTGTCCACGAGTTAGACCAGGATTTCTACACAATAACTCGAGTGGGTTAGTTGAGCTTAGTGTGGTTGTGGACACTGGAGGAGGTGGAGCTGCGTGTTGGCTGGAACTCTGGCGTGACACTGGAGAAGGTGGAGCTGCATGTTGACTGGGACTCTGACCAGGATTCTGGGGTGATGCATATTGGGACTTATACTCTTGCAATCTTTGTTGGTATGACTTTTCCCATTCATTATGCACATACTTATAGGAAGGTACATCTTCCTCTTGAACAATGCATGCTCCATTTCTCACGCTTCCACTGGGAGACTTTGCCTTTTGATATGCATATCTAGGGTAATCCACCCCAAAAATCAAGGTCAACAAACTATCCATTTGTGACATCCACCAAATATCTTCACTCGTCCACATCTTCTTCTTTTCAGAGCCCAGCTTTAGGGACCAGTAACATCCAGAAAAGTGAAAAGCTGAGCCTTCAAACAAATAAAAAACAATATATTTATAATACAATCACTCTTTCAAATAATCTTCCACTTTAAATACTTACTTTTATTCAAACACTCTAGTGCTTTGCGAAAGGACAATCTCAGGAAGAGAAAATATTCAGCATACTGGTGTGTCAGTATTTGATCAACTGTAAAATAAATAAAACGACTATCTCAAAATAAGCACATGACACTAATTTGTTAAACACTTTCAAAAATATTTCATGATATATGACAGCCCTGTATGGCAGCAGCAGTTGCTACTTGGAGATAATTTAAATTTCTAGGATTTTTTTGTTTAACTCCATACATGAACAGTTTGTAAAATAGATCATTTAATTTTTCTCCTGCATAATTCATGTCATCAAAAATTAGAAAACCAATTTGGGTGTTTGATAAATAAATGTCACTTACAACATAAATTGAAAACAAACTTGAATATGTACTTTACACAACACAGACTAGAGTTAATTTTCAAAATGGCTATTTCCCATAGTCTATTTTCAAAATTAATGCTCAACTCTGTTCCACTTTATGTCAGAAATCATCTTGCACATTTTAGGATCAAAATGACTAAATGAATGATTGCTGTCATGTTTCATAACTTTTATTATATCTTTGATGGCTGCTCTTAGTTTTTTATTTGTCCCCTTACTTGATGATATGCCTTCTGAAACATCATGGGATGTTGCTCTCAAATAGAGTTGCCTGTGTACTTTGTGGCTTGATTCAAAGCCCTGAGTTGACATGGCACCAATAGATCGATGGTTTCTCAGGAGCATTGAGGCATGCTCAATGGCCATGTGCCCATAATCTCCTGTCCCAAGCTTCAAACCAAAGACCTCCCGTAGGAGAAAGCCCCATTCTTTACACTGTGATGAACAAAATAATATAACAGAATATATTTATTTAGTATGCCCATTTTGTAACATCAAACTTGCAGTGTGCAGAATACCTGAATGTCGAATAAATCAATTAAATGCTCCTCATCTTTCTTGAACAATTTCTTTCTCATTACTAAGGCAATATCATTCCAACCAGAAAAGACCTAAAAAATAATACACATTTATATACAATTTATTTAAACATAACAAACAAATAATAAGACTTTGGAAGAAATTTCAAATACAACACCCCACAGGCAGAGTAAGAGTACAACAGCTTGTTTTGAAAAGCAATTATCTAAGCTTTTGATAAAAAGTAAGTGGATTTCAGTGAGCACAACCATTCTATCTTGGTTTATTTTTAGTTAACCTTAATTGACACACATGACCTTACAGTATAAGATCATTTCAAGGCTTGCATCCTCATAGTCTTTATAATTTGATAATCCCGGGTTAAAGGAAATCATACCTCCCTGCTTGCAAATTGTACTGAAACATTTTTGTGCAACATACATGTACAAAGCCTAAAATAACTTAGCTAAGTATGGGCTACTGCATTATCATATGTATGTACTATATGTTACCTTTATATAACATTCAAGAGCAAGGTCAGCAGCAAGAGTTCCTAAAACATCATTTTCTTCATAAGCCTGCAATCTTTTCTTTTTCTTGGGCTTCTTTCTAGAACTTGTGTTGTGCTTCAATGCCTCAGTGAATTTGTTGGACACATCATCAACCTTCTCTTTCCATGACTTTAGCAGCTCATCAATTCTCTTGCCAACAGCTTGCAAATAAAATAAAAAAGTGCAATAGTAAGAATTGGTTTGCTAACAGCTACATGAGTTTCAGTTAATATATTTTTGGCAATTACATATACCTTGATCTTTGATATTGATCTCCTCTTGATGAGTGCCAAAGTCCCGTACAAACTTTTCATTGTCTTTCAAAGCTTGAAAATACTAAAAGATGGACCAGAAAAAATTAGAAAAACCATATGAATGGTAGATGAATAAATGAAAATAAAAAGTAACATCAAATCCAAATCAAATACCAAGACACGCTCTTGATAGAATGTTATCTTGTTCAGTACAAACAACTTGGCAGCTTCAACATCTCTGAAATGTTCTTTCAGCTTTGGCAGGGGCAATGATCTTTCAACAATGACAGTCGAATTTTGAAGAAATTTTCTCTCGGTAGGCCCTATCTAAAAAAAATAAAAGAATGCCATTGTAGTGATTACTGACAGTTTCTTTTTTAATGGATAAGTGAATGACTTTGTTATAGGAAGAGCAACAATTTTGTTACTTAGTGTATAATCAGACTGGTGAATGGGATTCAGTGTATTTGGTAGTTATAGAGGCCAATATCTATCATATGTCTTGAGTACAACAGCTGTCAAAAATAACCACATAGCAAAAGCTCAACAACACACTTTGGCAAAAACTTTTAGAAGAGGCATGCAGGTTTCTTTTCTAATTTTTACTAGTAAGTAAGGCTTCCGATAAGAACTTAAGCCATATTTAATGATTATATTTAGTTGTAAAAACCTGAAAATGATGCAACTTTGACATTGTGCTTCTCAACCATTGTTTCCTGTCCTGGTTTTGTACTGATACGAATCCTGTCTTTTTTCATGGTTTGAGGACCATATTCTTTAAGGGCAGCATTGCACTCAGCTAATGAACCAATCTTGTGACAGAATAAACCAAGGGAAGCAAGAAGCTGTTCCATATTTCGTAGTTCACAGTGTAATGCACAAATATTAACAGCTGTCATGTTTTCGTCCAATAAAAGGGTGAGGTCATCTCTAATCCCTGTGAAGCTAGAAAAATTAAAAACATTTAAAACCACTTGCAGATACTTCTTTATCATAATTCTAAATACTTATGATTAGCATAAGTGTGTATTAACCAGTAACAGACACTTATTCTTTATTCTACTTTTTTTACACAGAAAAAAAAAAAATAGAATAATGAAATAAACACTGCATTACACTGATTAGACAAGAATACTGTATGGATAAAGTAGTAAATTATACCATCAATCTACTAAGAAACCTACCCTCCAATATTAGCTTTGGTCATGGCAAAGTGCTTCAAACAAACTTGATGTGACCCAAGGTTGCACTCAGCACATAACTAATTAATCCAAAAAGACACAAAGAATTGAATAATTTGTTATTAATAAATGAGTGCTTACAATAATTGCTCTGTGAATTAAGTAAAATTCCAAAATGAAACAATAGTACAAATCACTCATGGGTGTTATCATATTCTAAGTCAACTAAAGAATGAACAATCCCGAGCATTAGATAAAAGGCCACAACGGTGTATACTTTCATTTGCTAGCTTTAACCAATTGTGTGGAATATCCAAAATACTTTCAGATTTCAGTGATTCAATGATTAAACCTATTCTACTAGGGTACATTGTTAATAATATAATGTACTAGAATATTTATACTTCACATACCCTTAGTGCATGACAAAACATGCAGAATTCACCAAATCCTTTGCCACCAAGTCGAAAGTTTTCATCATCTTTCTTGCACAGCAACAGGCAAAATGCTTTATAGTCAATAATCACTGTTGGGAGATATAAGGAAACATGTACTATAAGTATTATAAGAATCACTTAATCACATACAAAGACACATTGTACATGGCCCTTGCTTTTACAAATCAGACTACTTAAAGATTTTAACACATTCTTTTAATGATTATGAGTTCAAAGCCAATTTTCAAATTACTAAAAGACTGAATTTGTAGGCACATGATTCTAGCAAAACACAGCGTCGGTATAGGGTTTCTGTTGTTGTCTTTTAGGAATCAAATTAACACGAAATAAATTTATATCAAAAGCACGAATAATAATAATTAACAAAAAATTTACCTTTAAATTTAACTTGCAAAAGTTTCCCATCAACAACAATGCCATTTCTCTTGATCACATCTTTTTGCCTGTTAATGTCTCTTACCAGGACTTTAATTTCTTTCCTAATAATGAGAAAGCAGTAATGACTTTGAGTACACTCCTTCAATATTAAATTAAAAGTCCATATTAATAATATCGTACCTGCTTTCTTCAATATTGGCTATGGCTAATGGGCAGACTGTCAGGGCACTTTGAGAAGAAAGGTAAGGATGGTTGCCAGGTACAATGCCAACACTTACTTGATCTTTACCTATATGCAATTTAGATACAATAAAAAATTCAAAACAAGTTTATTTTAACAAAGGTTAGCAGTAAATTGGTTAAAAAAAGCATTTAAGAGGGGAAAGTTTGGAAATAGGCAAAAGCAAAAAAAAGGGTAAAAAGACAACACAAAGTAAATAAAAACAAAGTAAAGCAATTGGACAAATTAAACCAAAAACAAAATTCGAAGCAAAATAATACAAGATATAATTTAATATAAACTTTCAAAGCTAATAATGATACTCAATTACCAAAAAGTGGACGTCCATCTAATTTCAGGTGGAATTCCAGAACTTCACTTTGGGTACCATGGAGTCTCTGCTCCCTAGCACTCCACACAATAGCCTGTTCAAGGCTGACTTGATACCCAGGAAGAGAATCTGGTACTTCTCGAATTAACATTATCTGTTTAGCGACACCAAATATCGAAGAACGTAAGGCCTTCATATGATTCTTGATCGGAAGAATGCATATATTGGAGCTTCCCTAAAACCAAACATAATAATTCATTAAGCCATGGGCAAAATGTGACCTTATAGATTCATATCGAAACCTAACAGTTTAGGGGTGGGAAGAACACAATATTATGATCACAAAATAAATAACACATCAATAACAAATCCACATGATCATAAGGCATCAGTACTTACTTTCCTTCCCAATTTCGTAAAATTGATTATAGATTGCCAGTTTGCATCTGAAATTTTCGCCTGGACTTTTAAAAACAATAACTGCCAATCTGGCATTCTCATCTCGGCAACTCGCTGGTCCCAGAGGTCGTCCGAGATGAGCTCTTCGAATGCTCTTTTTACTCCCTTTTTCTCAGCAACCTCGTCCATTACCTGGCAAATGGTTTCTCTTGCAAAGGACGGCCTTGACTGGGGATCGTCAGTGCAGCATCTAGCCAGCACTGACGCCAGGGATTCCTTCTGACTCGAGCAGAGATCAGAAACCTTCTTCATAATGAAGTTTGACTTTGCTCGAGTTTTCCTTCGTTTCACACGTCCTGTCACCTCTGAGTTTTCTACCTCTTCGAAAGATTCATTGAAAAAGGGAAGACTGTGCTGTTCTGCATATGACAGGCTAGACGAGGTATATTTTGAACTTGGAGGGATAACTTTTGGCGGGATAACGTTTGGCGGGATAACTTTTGGCGGGACAACTTCTGGCGGGAGAATCGAGTCCTCAAGATCGATAGATCGTATCGCTGCCTGGATTTTTGGATGGAGGATCGTATTTACTTCGGTTATCTGCCTTCGATTAAAAAGATTTCCGATAATGCCAAATGCAGTAGCGACGTAAACTTCGTCGACTCTGACTTTGTTGGCATTCTCATGGAAGAACCAGCAAGATTGTACCGTGCTTCCATCACGAGTGACCAGATCACAGAGCTTAATTTTCGATATTTCATTGGTAAATACTCGAAAGAAACTCGATAAGGATGCCTTTCTTGGAGAGCCAATACAGTTCTCAGTAGTTAGAGCATACCAAGCTGTCGATGAATCCAGCTTTGCTGAGAAAACTTGACGAAAAATGATCGATGATCGAGCCATAACGCATTACATTGTGAGCTCTTACGAGCTCTACGCGCTGGAAGGAGTGATCAGTGAAGTACTGGTAGCACATTTCGTAAAGCCCGCCGAAAAAAGCCATATTCCAAATAAAGTATAATCCAGTTACTTCGAAAAGAAAACTAATGACAGATATTATACAGTGTACAACTCCGCCATTTTGTTTTTAACACAAGAGTCTAATACCCATCAATCACTACGGTCCTTACTATTGGATCAGACGTAAGCTAATTAACACCTGGATTGCCTTAGCAAGCAATCGCGCTGTGCCCCTGCTGTGACCAAAATGAATGGCACGGGGCTCCTCATGTACGAGTTTCTCTCCTTTTCTTGCCTATCTTTCCATTTTCCTATTATATTTGTCTTCTTTCTCACCCTTGCGCTTCTAATCTATTTTTCCAACGTATTTTTTGTCTGCCAAAGAAAGATAAACAATTTTCTTTACTGACGTTCAATATTTTGTGAAGTCGCATTAACATGCTGAGAAATAAGACATCTTCTTTTCCAACGTATTTTTTTCTTACCAAAGAAAGATAAACAATGTTCTTTTACTGACGTTCAATATTTGTGAAGTCGCATTAACATGCTAAAAAACGAGACATCTTTTTTTCCAACGTATTTTTTTCTTACCAAAGAAAGATCAAGAACGTTTTTTTACTGACGCTCAATATTTTGTGAAGTCGCATTAACGTGTTATAAAATGAGACGCGTTAACATCTGTGGACGCATGCTATCTGTGTACAACCAGGCCGACGCGTGGACTAAATCTTCTGACTCGATATATATCGTGGGTTAGATAGACGAAAGGCTGGTTTTCGATTACCGGATCATCATGCAGGTCGAGTCACTTCCTGTAAGAAGTGGGTGGGAAATCTTAGCGTCTTGTTGTTGAAGAAGGTAACCTGTAGTTTGATTTTGAGTTTCCATGGTTGTTTTTGGACACTTTTTAATTTCATTTCTTGACACTTTTTTATTCTTTAATTAACGAAAATTATCAATGTTGATTGCTGATTATGTCAGGTGGAATGTCAGGTGTCATATTGTTGAAATTTGACAAATTTACAGACGTTTGTATTACTAAGAGCATGCGCTATACTACCTGAGTCATACAAACATAGACCGTTTTCTCAAGACTGCGTGCGCATCCAACTTGACGGGCCACAAAATTGAAAAACGCAAATTTAGTAAAATGAAGAAGCCAGTTTTATATTTAAAGTGGAGAATAATCGATTTTATGAATTCTTGTCGAAAAATCTCATAGAAATGTATGATAATTCTCATTATAAAGTAGTGGTCACTATTGCAACAGTAGTGGTCACCATAGCAACAGTAGTGGTCACCATAGCAACTGTAGTAATCACCATAGCGACAGTATTCATCATAGCGAAAGTAGTGGTCACCATGGCAACAATAGTGGGCACCATAGCGACAGTAGAGGTCACCATAGCAACAGCATTGGTCACCATAGTGATTTTATTTCTAACATTATTGGTTTCTTATATCACTTTATATCCATCTTGTTTTCTTTAATGTCTTTGAAGTCAAACTTATCTTACTCTTATCTTACTTTATGGAAGGCAAAGCCCGGGGGGGGGGGGGGGGGTGTATCGGCAGTGTACACTCGCCTCACCTCTGGGGTCTCGGGTTTGATTCCTGTGCTAGGCGTCACATGTGAGTTGAGTTTGTTAGGTCTCTCCCTTGATTCGAAGGTTTTTCTTTAGGTTGTCCGGTTTTCATACCTCTACAATACCTAACACGCTAATCAATAGCAATGTGCCTTGACTTAGATCAGCCCAGAGGTTGTTTCAGGGTTTGGATCTGCTGGTTAGCCGTGCCCTGACTTAGATCAGCCCAGAGGTTGTTTCAGGGTTTGGATCTGCTGGTTAACCGTGCCCTGACTTTTAAATGAATATCAGCCCAGAGGTTCAGATTCCAGGGCGTAGATAAAATTGGAAGTCTTATCTCAGTCTACAATCCCGTTATTAAGCTCTACTTGATGTGATTTTACTGACTAAGAAGAGAAGATATCAAACCCTTGAACGGTCAGACTTCGTATGTCACTCGACCGGTTTCCGCTCAGCTGTGGTATTCACTTATCTAACATGTGTTCAAATTCGCTCGTAATCCTCAAATGTTTGCCTTTACTCTTTATCCTTTTAGCCAGCCAAGTAGTGAAAGTAATCTTTCAAATGACTGACACGTTAATGTGTTAATGAAATTCCTTGTAATAGCAAATGAGATAGATGCGTTCTTAACACTAATCGCCTTTGTACTAGTTGGCGATTTCCTCCTCTCGCTCAGAATCTCGGCGGATGATTTATTTTTGGTGGTGTAAGCATGATAAAAAGAAAGAAAACGAAATGAGGGAAGAATGGAAGGGGAAAAGAATAGAAGAAAAAGAAAATAAACGAAAGTAAAGGAATAAAAATGAAAAAAAAAAAAAAAAGAAATGAAAAATTGTGTGATATTTCTAGCTAAAAATATTTTTTTCGAAGCTCTCTTCCTCGCTCGTACTGTTTCTCTTTTTCTGTTTTTCTCTCTTGTATCTTATGGATTTGTAGCTATTGTATTTATTGATAGTTTTCCGTGGTCGTCGTCATCTATCTCCTATTAATAATCTGACATTTTCATTATCCGACATTTCCTTGTAATTAGTGCTTTCTCGTTTATCTTGCTTTAATATCATTTTACACTCATCAAACCACCATTGACTTGGTCTCGTGTGATTAATGTATTCCTAATAAGACAGAGATGCTAAAATCAGAATCTTTCGCAATTCATGCCACACACATCTACCCCATAATGACCTTCCATTACTTCTAGAAACACGTGGAATTAAAGAAATTAAAATTTCGGCTATCTTAGTTTTATCTTTTTAGATTATAATCCAACTTCAGGATCCAATACTTCAATCTCAAGTTGTAGAAGAATTATAGTTTTATAGAATTGTTGGCAGTACAATCCAACATAGCTACTCCCTAAGGAATGATTCTAAACCAGTTATAGTGAACATCATCCAACATGGCTGCCACTTTTATTCACTTAGGAATGATTACAAACCACCTATAGTGAATATCATCCAACATGGCTGCCACTTTTATTCCCTTAGGAATGATTACAAACCACCTATAGCGAACATCATCCAACATGGCTGCCACTTTTATTCACTTAGGAATGATTACAAAACATTGACTTCCTATTGTCTTTAAGTAAATTATCCAAACACAACGCGCATTTACGGTTAAGGCAAGATACAGTACGACTACAGTACGGCTTAAATTTTGCCATATTGTTTCCCAAATATGACAAATGAAATCATGAGCGCTCTACAAACTACGCGAGTTACAAAAAAATAAAATAAATTAAGCGAAATTCCAAAGGCGTTCCTAATACTATCCTACTCCAAAAACCACCTAAACATTACCACCTTTAAAATATTTTAAGTTTTAATGGAACAAACAGTATTTTTCAAAAAACATTCTACAAGCAAATTTCAGGATGTCAAACTGTCAGATACGAAAATCCTTAAACATGACATGTTTACATTGATGTTTGAACATCGCGTTGTTGTCATTTTCATTATATACAAAAGATATTACGAAAAGTGCTAAAAAATAAGGCGTTTATGACAACGACACATATGTATGCTTTTCACGAGTTAATTACCTCTTTTCTCTTATTTAAACCTGTCTGTTTTTTTGGTTTAAGTATTATTTTTTCAAGTCGATTTAATCACTTTACTGAGCGAGTTGCCACGCTGGGGTTGTCTTTGACTTCGTGGTCTTCCTAAGACGACTTGTGAACAGAATCCCGAAACAAAACTTTATTTCGTAAGTAGTTAAGGTTTTCTGATCTTAGCTTTTTAGTTTTTCTTCCTATTTTCATTCAACTTTTTTTACAGTCATGCAAAACTTTCGACGATTTTTTTCTTTTTTCTTTTTCTTTCTCTTTCTCTTTTTTTTTTTTTTTTTTTTTTTTTTTTTTCTTTTTCTTTTTTCTTGTGAGAAAAGTCAAATCGAAAGGAAAATTTGTGGGACACGGAATTATTTAGTTATTTTTTAATATTTTTTCATTTTAAATTTACTTTTTTATTCCATTTTATTGTGAAGCGCATTTGAACATTGTTATGCTAATTTGTGCTAAATAAATGTAGACTATTATTAATATTATCAATTGAAACATAATTGATTTCTTTAAAGCCCTTTTTTAAAAACTATGAGGAATTTTTAAATATTTGGATAACTTTGACTGAAAATGTATTTAACAATGAGAAAAAAATTTTTTTCAATATTTTTGTTGAACAATTTTTCCTAGCATGACAAAATTTATAAATAAATTGAATAATTTGGTCGCACGATGGACAAATAAACACTTTCATAAGGATATTTTACTTTTCTGTAGCAAGTTACTGTTATAAGAAATATTCATTTTGTTGATTTTATTCAAGATAACAAATAGCAATACAGAAGAAAATAATCCCAAATCCCACTAAAAAAAGCTTTTTTTTTTTTTTTGCAAAAAATTTGATTATAGATTTCGAAGGGTTTGGTGATAAATAGCAACCAGAGATATTCGAACCAGGATGAAATCTAAATGTGAAGATCATAGTCTTATTTTGTTTAGTAATCACCAACACCTTTCTCCCCCCTCCCCCCCTTGGTTTTCTATAACGTGCCTTTCGCAATAATGGTGTTTGGATTTATATTTATGGTATATGTATTTGATATAATTAACGACATATTATAATATTATAATATAATTTTTTTTTTCATGATTTGCTAAAATAATTGGCTGATGAAATGAAATTGAAATAAAAAATGAAAGCGAATTTTTAGACTAAGACAGTCTGATTTGTACTACAAGGAAGGAAGGAAAGAACGAAAGAATGGAATGGATGGATGGATGGATGGATGGAATGAATGGAATGGATGGACATGGACTGGAGGGATGGATGGATGGAATGGATGAAATGGATGAATAGATGGAGGGAGGGAGGGGGGAGGGAGGGAGGGAGGGATGGATGATGATGGATGGAGGAATGTTGGATGGATGACTGAATAGATGGGAAGGAGGGAGGGAGGGGCCGGGCGGGCGGGAGGTTGATGGCTGGCCTGGCTGATGGCATGGCCTGGCTGGTGGCTGGCTGCCTGGCTCCTCGCTGGGCGGGGGGCGGGGGGCGGCCTGGCTGTGGATGGCTAGATCGATGGATGTTGCGGGATGGATGGATGGATGGAAGGCTGGCTGCGTGGCTGGATGAATGGGGGGGGGGGAGGAGGAGGGAGGGATGGATGGATGGATGGATGGATGGAAGGGAAAAAAAGAAGGAAGGAAAGAAAGAAAGAATTAAAAGGAAAGAAGAAGAGAGAAAAAGAGAGGACGAGTCACGTGATATAAAGTATTCAACGCAAGTGCTCACTGTTGAATTGTTCTGTCTAGAAAAGAACACTTCAGTCGTTAGATTCTGCTATTATCTTGATACTTTAAGTAGAATTAACGCGATATTTTGACAAAGATCTTATGAGCTGGAGACCAGTTTTATGTTTTGAAATGAATCATCCATCCTGTTCGTCATTTCGTGTATTCAAATTAACATTATTTCATAAATTATTTAAAATATAAAGAAAAATTGTACGCATAAAATGCCCGAGTTGGAAACATTTACTGAAAAAAAGTTAAAGCCGAAAAATGCCTTTAATTTTGCTTGAATTCTAGGACAAAGCCCAACAAAATACCTTAAAGAATTATCAGCTGCAAAAGCCAACAAAGCGCGGGCCTTAGTGAATATGCTTGACACTTTCTCAGAATCCAACAGATTGCATTGATCTTGCTCGAATCGAAATTTCGAGGTAAGCCAGCAAATGATTTCGCTCGAATTTTGAAGAAAAACCAATAAAGTGCCTACGCTTTTCACGAAGCCAATAAATTTAAACCAGCAAAATAGTATTATTTGATGATAAAAAACCCAACAAAGTGTTTTATTTTATGCAAAAGGGGAAAATCTCGAAATTTTCTTAAATATTACTCTTATGAAGAACCGTTCGCAAACTTCAAAAATGCAACGTTTAAGAGATATTACGAAAGACCCTTTTATCCTTAAGCAATCCAGATAAAGTCACTGTATTCTATAATCATTCCTTTTTAGCCTTTGATCTCACTCCTTATTTGTCAGTTTGACCTAATGCTTACTTATGGCGTAACTCATCACCTTCATAAATGTCAATATTGTTTTGTCTATTTACTAAGAGTAAACCGCATTTCCGGGAATAAATTGAACGTAATAGAAACGACATCTTTTTTCTCTGATACAATCGCCTCCTGTTTTCTCGCGCGCCAATTGTTTATCGATAGCTGCTTCCTTGAACAGCGGGTTGTCATTTGTCTTGGCCTTTCATTGATAAAGATACATGAAAATATATTCCTACAGAACTGAAGTAGAAGCAGTAGTACCTTGACAAAATGTAAGTTTGCCTTTTCATTACATGCTTTTTAGTTTATAGTTATTTTCATTTCTAATATGGAAAAAAAAGTAATATTTTTTAATATGGAAAATCTTACTAGCAACAGTAGCGGAAAACGCTTAAAATATACATCGAAAATGAAAGCTAAATACCACTCAAGCTAACGCTATAGGTGTTTTAAGTATGGGTCTTTTTACTTAAAAAATTTTGCATTTTTTCCCCTGTTCTATTCGATCTTGTACTACGCATTTTTTTCGTTTCCGAAATTCCGGAGGCCACCTTCTAGAGTTCGTCTTAGTGTTTGCCGTTTGTTTTCCAATATTTGTCTGTTAAAACTAACAAAACAGTTACGAGAACGAATAAAAAATATAAGCAATTATGATAAGTAGTATAAAGAAATGCCTTTTCAGACAAATTTCGATGGTTCATAAGAATTTTTTACCTTCATCAAGACTGGAATTTTTCGCGCGCAAACCCATTTAAGTGTTGCTTTTTGTAAAAAAAAAAAAAAAATTTTACACCATAAAATAAATCCGAGATTCCAGAATGTTCGAGCAATACAAAAATACCGCCTATCTCAAGTTTTTGGCGAATGTTTTTGAGCTGAGATGTTACAAATCTCTTGAAAATTAAGGCGTAAGGATATCATATCGACTTCCGCGTAGACGTTCTCTTATTAAGATTTTTAAAGATAGAAGCTTCCATCTAGAAGCCTTTGGAAATAATGAACTACGAGCTCAAAATTTTCACCACTGACGAACCAAATACTTGAAAATTTTTATTTTGTCTGGACCGGCTCACTTGCGGAGAAATCGCTTTGATTCGACAGAGATCCATTCCTAAAAATTTCTTCCAAATTATTATTCAAGAAAGAAAAAAAAAAAAAAGATAAGAAAGAAAGAAAGTAATAAGGAAATGTGTAAAATAAAATGAACAATTTCGGCTGGTTGTTGCCTTTCCGTTCATAGTTACGCTTTTTTACGCTAATTGGCTTACATTTGATCGCTAAGTGTTACACGATGGCTTCTTCTGTCAAATAAAAGAAAATATTTTATATAAACAAGACTAGGGTGAGAATGGAAATTATTTTCCTCGCCGATTGCGCCAAGGAAATCTTACTTTTTAGCCCATTCTTAACCCGCCAGCTTTGCATTCGATGCATACTGTTATTTTTGGCTAAAATTGCAGACTTATTTGTACAGGTTTAGCCTCGTTTATAACTCATATTTTAACTATAGCCCCCGGATATTTGATAGATGTTTGAAGCAATTACTGGGCGAGGTTGAGCAGAATATCGGTTAGTGGCGAGCGAGACATTTTGTTATAGCCAAGTGCAATAACTTTTATCATTCAAATTATTTTTTCCTTTTTTATGTTTTGGTTGTTTTTACTATCTATATTAAGCATAACAAGTCACGCGAACCATGATGACAAATGCAACGTTACTGCGCATGTGCAGACTTTTTTTTTTTGCGGCAAAACGGCTTTGCACCGTGCGCGTGAGCAGATTATTATTCGTAGGTAGTTATTTGCATCTTTCTCGGCCAATCAAAACGACGGAAACTGATAATTTGAATGATTGTCTTTTACTTTGTCCGTAAGTAAATTCCCTATGAAAACGTTTTTAGCGATGATTGCCTATAAGGTTTTGATCACAACAAACTGTATGTAAACTTCACACATTAAAGTTTATACAGATTTAATAGATGTAGAAAAAGATTGATAATTTTGAAGTTTCTATACATGCATACCTCGGATTTAGCCGCCTTCGTAAGGCTCGATTTTTGTTCAAAGTCTAAAGAACCATATATTTAAGAAAATCAAAGTTTAGTTAATATTGTTGAGTTTCTGTTTTCTGTTGTTATTTTTTTGTCGAATAAAAAGCTATTGTATCAATATTTGTTAATCTTTTTTTTTTTTTTGTTTTGTTTTTTTGTTCAAGCCATTTCATTTTACTAGCGAATGAATAGAAAAAAATAGTGCCTTAAAAATCTAGAATACAACACTAACAGACTTTATTCTTTTTTCACTGGTTTTATGTAGACACCAGGTCACAGTGAAACAAGAACGTAGTTTCATAGTAGGAAAACTGTACATCTATGGCGTCCAATAACTCAAGTTCCAACTCCTCAGTGAGACCATTTTTCCCATTTCCTAAACTCCCCAATGATGAGGTCGAAGTGATTGGGTCAAGCGTTGTATACATGTTGTTATCTATAACGATTATTATCGGTAACAGCTTGGTCATCGCTGCGTATCGATACAATTCACGTCTTCAAACTGTAACCAATGCATTCCTAGTGGGGCTCGCAGTGAGTGATCTACTCGTTGGATTAATATCTGTTCCAATCTGGGTTTATTTTTCGGTTTGTCAACAATACCATACCTGCGTCAACAATCAAAGCCTCCAAGTCTTTTACGCCACGGCTGACATCTTTGTCGGTTGTGCTTCGGTGTTGCAACTCACTGCCATCAGTATTGAGCGATTCATAGCCATTACTCGACCCATAGTTCACAGAACATATTCCACGTCATTCTACAACACTCTTATCATAACTGCATGGTGCTACGCATTCGTCATGTCTGTGCTCTTCCCTATCCAAGTCACACGCTGGGAAAAAGTCTACACCGTCATCTTGTTCACAACTTGTTTCGCTCTACCGACAATCGTAATATTTGTCGTCTATGTCATTATCTTCAAAACTGCGGTGTTTTCCTCCGAGGTCCGCGTAAGTCCTGAAGGAATTCACAAACGAACCGTGCAGCAGGAAGCTAAAATAGCTGTAACAATCGCTGTGATTACAGGACTCTTCGTCATGGCGTGGCTCCCATTTTTTATTGTAAATGTAATCGGGACATTCTGTATGCAGTGTTTTCCCCCCTATCCAGGAATTCTCAGGCTCATTCGATTCGTCAAATGGATGCATTATAGCAACAGCATGGTCAATCCTATTATCTATGCGTACAGGAATAGGGAGATGAGGAGAACTTTTATTAGGATCTTGCGTCGAATTTTCTGCCGTTGTACCGATACGTCTCTAATATCTGCGGGATCACAAGTCGACGGGAGATCCCGAGGTTCCCGTGCACGGAGGGATGGCTTTAACACAGACTCCAAGAGGTTCCACAGCGGGAAACAAGGCTCGAGTAAAGACGATCCGAATGCTATCAACTTAAACTATGCGTATAAAATGACTAACAACAATCCACCCATGGTTTCTAAAAATCCTGACCCTTTTGACTCGGGAGTTCAAAGCGGGGAACACAATGGTAACCACAGCGAAGGGCCTCCACAGAGGGGCACTATAAGTAAGGCTCAAGCTAGCTGCAGTGATCAGGGACCTAGATGTGATGTGATTAGATTTAAAGGGATGAATAGTATCTGTGAAGACGAGGGGATGGACGAGGAGACTCCTGAAGAAAGCGATACTTCGATGAGCGATCATGTGGCGAATGAAAAAAACGATGCCGCCATTAAAGAAACTTTGTTTGCTTCTGTTGAACAAAATATAAAATAATAATGAAAGAACAGGAACCCGCTTCAAGGACGGACGAAAAAACGATCTATCGAACTTGAAATGAATCGAATTGACGGACGGACGGACGAAAATACGAACGATCGAACTTGAAATGGATTGACGGACGGACGGACGAAAATACGAACGATCGAACTTGAAATGAATTGACGGACGGACGAAAAAAGCGAACGATCGAACTTGAAATGAATTGACGGACGGACGAAAAAACGAATGATCGAACTTGAAATGAATTGACGGACGGACGAAAAAACGAATGATCGAACTTGAAATGGATTGACGGACGGACGAAAAAACGAACGATCGAACTTGAAATGAATTGACATGAATTGACGGACGGACGGACGAAAAAAACGAACGATCGAACATGAAATGAATTGACGGACGAACGGACGGACGGATGGATGGATGGAGGGAAAATCTACAATCTACAATTTACAAAATCGACAAATGATAACACTACATTACCTAGAACATTAACGGAGAACGTACGAAAATGGAGCGACTTTTTTTCACTATTAACGTAACTGATGCTATAAATATCCCAATCACAAACACCGTATCGACGAACCCATTCCAGATGATCTCGCTCAGTCCTCGTCATGCGATCCAGGCGAGAAAGATAAGATATGTATATATGGAATTGTTTTTTTTTTTTTTCTTTTTTTCTTTTTTGAAACATCTGGTTTGAAATAAGATTCTTAGGTGTTTAATTATGTAGATAACTGAGAAATCTAAAAATAAAAACTTATATATCGCGAAATCAGACAAAGCCGGTCATGTTGCTAAATTAAAAACTAGAAATATCAGAAACACTTCTCCCTGTTATCGTTTTGAAGTTTATCAGTGTTTTGAAGAAAAAGATATTAACAAAAAAATATCAAAAGCGTGAAAAACTCCATGAGAATGATAAGCAGAAAAGAAACAGTTTGTATAGATTTCTTATCCATGAATATATATATATATATATATATATATACAGTCAATGTCATTAACGTTGTCCACCGAAAAAAGACATTTACACATATAGACATTTACACATTTAGACATTTAGACTAAAAGATATATCACGTGTTTCATTATGTATTCTTTGCCTCGTGTGCGTCAGCCTGAACTTTAAATGTAAAATTCAACTCGTGAATCGAAAATCCAGAATGCCCCGACCATTTATAAGTGAGGATTTAAGATGGAGAATGGTATATTTCAGCGTTTGTTTTATGCCAGAACCTTCGAGGAAACATGTGATATTTCTTTTAGTCTAAATGTGTAAATGTCTAAATGTGTAAATGTCTAAATGACTAAATGTGTAAATGTGTAAATGTGTAAATGTGTAAATGTGTAAATGTGTAAATGTGTAAATGTGTAAATGTGTAAATGTGTAAATGTGTAAATGTGTAAATGTGTAAATGTGTAAATGTGTAAATGTGTAAATATGTAAATATGTAAATGTCTAAATGCCTAAATGTGTAAATGTCTAAATGTGTAAATGTCTTTTTTTCGGTGGACAACGTTAATGACATTGACTGTATCACAATACATATATTTAGCAGTTAGTCCTCGAGCCCGAATGGGTCATGAGAGTCGATAGCCCAGGCTGACTTGAGTTTGAATAATTGTTTTGGGTTTGACCAATTTATATTATTATTCATAAACTAATTTGATATTTAGAATCGACATGGATCTGTTTCAAGAGAAACATTGGATATACATTTTAAAAAACAGTTTAAAAACTGGTTGCTAAAAACGCCATTCATATTCATATTCTGTTATAAATACAAACTGTGGTCTCAGGCCCCGTCCACACTTTGTCGGATAAATTTGAATCCGAATTTTCACACCGAAACCGAAAAAAAAGTTTTCCGTCCACACTAAAATACGGCTAGCCGGCGTTTTCACATTGTTCCACTCTTACTATGGAGACCGTATTCGAAAAAAATCGTTTTCGGTGAATCGCCCGGACTAGTGTTGACGGTAGGCCTAACCGAATAAATAAAAATTCGGATTCAAATTTATCTGGCATAGTGTGGACGGGGCCTAATGCTTAAACAATTCAATATTAAAGAATATTCAAGGGAATGACATCTAAAACGGGAAAGTCAAAATTTGACCATCAATAAAATTTTCTTTAACATTAAACACGTTTAATAAAATCTCTATGTAACAGAAGTTAGTTGATTATTATTTTTGTACAGAACTGGTCGCAAATAGTTGTTAATAAATAATGTAATCCAGCTAAGAACAATCAAATAAAAATCAAGTTAAATTGTAATTGTATTTGGAATTATAAAATAAATTCTATAAATGACAAAAACAATGAAAAATATCAAGCAAATACATAGGATTTCGTCTTTTTCCCTTTCTTTTGTTTTACTTTGATTCTTAGTCACTTATTTCATAACTTTGTTTCAGGAAGCTTTTGATCAGGTAGTCGGTAGTCTCACTCGCATCCGTTTTTATTGTCGGTCGTCACGCAATGAACGTTGCGTGACGACCGACACTAAAAACGGATGCGAGGGAGACTAGAATATCGGCCGTAGCGCCAAGGCAGAGGTTAGTCGGCCCTAGACCGTAGATGATTCACCTCTTGCACACCGTGCTTTTATCTTCTGTCGCTGATAGCCGACCATGGTCACTCTTTTCCATGTGGGACAGGATGGGACCCAATAATTCAGCAGTTGAAATTATAAAATATCTTTTTATTATAACCCTCAAAATTAAAATTAAAATCGAAATTCTAAGCAATATATAACTATTTAAATTACTTCAGAACGCAAATTATAAAACTAATCTAAAAAGTTAGATTCAGGTACATATTTGTCGCTTAGCTGACTGTATCCATGGAAACTGCAGCCAAATCTTTCCTCTTCCGTTACACGTGTGCATTAGTACATGTTAGTATGATTTCATTTTAAGGATGTCTAAAGCTAAATTGACTCTGTTTATACTTGCTCGAGTGTTTTTTGCTTCCTTTTTCGTCTTCCTTGTGTGGTGCAACTACGAAAAAGTGACATTTCGTAAAGATTTCTCAACGGATGAATTTGACGAATTAATCAAGAACTGGTGTCGAGTTCGACGTGAAAGACAAGACGTTGAATCTAAACTTAAACCCTGTAACTTCAATATCTCTTGGGAAGCTAGAAACAACGACGAGAGAAGAAAAACTCTCTCTACAGACCCCGACAAGAGTATAATCTCTGAATTCAACATCCAACCTGCAGGAGAATTCAGTAGTTTTAAGATTCAAACCAAAACCTCGGAGGGCAGGAACAAATCAATCGGAGGTGATTCGTGGAGGGTTGTTCTACGTGGAAAAGCAAGCTTCGCACCGACCGTATTCGACCTGGGGAACGGTCAATATGAAGTATTATTTCTCGCAGCAGACCCAGGGGTTTATAAAGTTGAGATTGTACTTGACTATAGCTTGTGTGATGGGTATAGGGATCCGCCGAGCGATTGGTTTAGAAAAGGTAAGTGTATATGTAATAGCAACTAAATAAAACAAACCGCTGGGGAGTTGCCTCCGATACTTGGAAATGGCTTCCCGACTAATTTCTGAACCAATTAGACATACTAGAAGTTAATGCATTTTCTCCAAAATAACTACTTACTGAAGATAGAGAAGAGACTGACACTGAAATGGCTTCCTCTCGGAATCATATTGCTTCCAAAGAACAGGGTTGTTTAGGTCTGAAACAATGAATGAAAACTGTTCATTTTTGTATGAATATATTGAAATTTCTAAAATATTTTTTCGTTTCCTTTTTCATTAGTTTTCATTCATCCATCCATCCATCCATCCATCCACCCACCCACCCACCCATCCATCCATCCATCCATCCATCCATCCATCCATCCATCCATTCATTCATTCATTCATTCCGAGAAAGAGAGAGCGAGGAAGAAAAAAAGAAATTAATATGAGATTATTATGAAAAAGTATCGTACAAAATATAGGGAGAAAACCCAGTTTGATGATAGAACAGTCAAATGGCTTTCTATCTTGACCAATCAAATATGAGCCAAACTAAACGCCATTTCCGTGTTTCAGGAAATTCCCAAGGAAAAATGCAGCCAGTTGGAAGTCTTGAGGGGCATGCTCACAAAGACTATCTGTTAAAAGCATTTCAAAAAGGACGAGACGTTTACATAAACGTGCCATTACCCCAAAAAGAAGGTTAGACAAAATCTTTCGTCTATGCACCGAATCTAAATGTGGCGACCAATTTGAATAACTAATGTTAATTAGGGATGGGACCGCCATTAACGTGATCATCCGAGCCACGTGAAGGTCTAACCATTTGCAGATGTAATCACAAAGGCAGCACCTTCTCCTCAGTTATTTTAAGACCTTGAGTGTTGGTCCGGCCGAGGCTTGAAGAACGACCTCCCGCACAACAGACCGAAGCTCTTACCAACTGAGCTAACCGGGTGGCGGTTGTTCTGCACTGACTAAAAACTCACTAGCTTCGTGTTCACGTGGAAACGTAAAAGCGTTTTAACGTGTATGGAAGGTTAGTCAGTCGCAAGTCAGTGCAGAACAATAGTTATTCAAATTGGTCGCCATATTTCGATTCGGTGTATGTAACCTTAGATTTCCAGACTAGGCGTGGTAATAATACACTTGTTTCTCACCTCTGGGGTCTCGGTCTCAGTTTTACATGAGCAGCATTATTAATTGATGGTTTTCAACCATTCCCAAGAGAATTAAATAACAAAAGACACGTCGGCCATGTTGGAGGATATAACGAAAGAATTCATCGACAATTCTTTTGTTAAGTTCCTCCAACATGGCCGCCGTGAAAACGATCAATTTGAGGGTTTTTTCTCTGGTTTCTTCTTTCGATTTTTCACCCTCCGCAAACCCTAACACGCTAAATTCAATTCAATTCAGTTCAATTCCAGTTCAATCCCAGTTCAATTCCAGTTCAATCTGTGAGCTAGTCGTGCCCTGACTTTGATCAGTCTAGGAAGTTGATTCGGAGTACTGCTGATAATTGTAAAGTTTTGGGGAGATTTGAACTCATGCACTTTCTTCCTTGTTTGCGTCGTTAGGCTTTTTCTTGGTGCATTCTCATAACATCGAAGACTTGTCAAAGTACGATCCAATGTGTAAATCATCTTGCTCTTACGTGTGGGATGGATATGGAAGATGGATGGATGACGAATGGGTACCCCACCTCAAAGGTATTATGCCCGGCCATTTTAAAGAGAATTTCCAAGATAACTAACTTTATTAAACTGAGACTTGATTGTGCTACGATTTTGATGTTAAGTGACAAGTTTACGAGGAACGACCATTGGACATTTTTATTTTCTTATCTTAATGTATCTTTTGGGAAATTAGTACTCTTTACCTTGAGCGTAATGTTTTCCCGTTGCAGACCATGTGTCATTGAATTGACCTTGTTCGTGGCGTAACAATGTTTTCCCAATTCAGCGTGACAAACCTACTGAGGATTCTTTTTTGTTTTTTGTTTTTACTCTTCGAAAAATTCATGAGTATCCCAAAGGATACGAAAGGAATAACGAAAGGAGTTTCAAAACAATAGCTGTACATTCCTCTACAGGTTTGTCACGTTCAATTGGGAAAACATTGTCACACCACGAATAAGATTCATCATATCCCTATTTATGTATCTTCTCATGCGCAACCATCATACAAAGATATAATACTCTAGAGAATGACACGTGACTCGAAATGGGAAAACATTGACGTCACACGGAATACAAAAACAGACATAATGATAATGTTTTTAACTTGGATTCGTTCCAGCGAAAAGTACGATAAACACATCAATTCCTATTGGTCGAAAGCGTCAATACAGTACCTTACTATTATACGGAGATTCCCAGGCAGATAGGCTCCACGCTTCCCTGATTAAGTCTCCCATATGTAAGAAAATGTTCAAGTCTTGCAAAGTTAGAAAACTGTGGGCCTACCCGTACGATGGTGAGATACCTCCGTGGGACGAAAAGGACTTTGAACCCAACCAAATCATACAAGATATTAAAGAGGCGCTAGAGAATCCAGATATGGACGAGAATAGTTTGTTCATCTTCAATCTGGGGTTACACTATTCGATGGGGATCAGCTTTGTTGGGTATCAGGAGTTAATGAAGGGTGTTGTGAAGCAGATTCAGGAAGTTCGTAGCAAAGGATTCAAAGGGAAAGTTATATGGAAGACGACGACGTCATTGAGCAAGGAGAAAGACACAGACGAACTTCTTTTCTCGGATAGGAAGAGATTTCTTAATTTGCCGGTAAGTTTGTTGCTCTAGATTGCACAAATTTTCTCTTGCAACTTGTCTCGCAACGGTGTTACGACACAAGTTGCAAGAGTGCCAAAAGTAGAAACGAAATGCAGTCTCGCAACATTTTTTTTCAAATTGCTCTTTAGGTTACACGCTGCAAAAATGCTCCATGCAACTTGTGTCGAACGCCGTTGCGAGACAAGTTGCAGATAAAATTACTCCTAAGTGTAATCGCGCCTTTAGAGATGTTAGGGCATAAGCTAACAGCACACGTACACATTCTAAATAATATAGACTCTCGATCATGCGCAACTGTTAAACAAAGTATTATCAAAATGATTACATCATGCATGCATAAATATGTGCAACAAAACCCTCCCCCTCTACCCTTCCTCTTCACTCCAGGCCATATAGTGCAGTTTTCGTATGACTTTGAAAAGTTCACGGCACGAACACGGTCGTGACACAACAAGGGATACGCCAGACCAATCACATTGCTTGATAATTTACTCTCCATCCAATCAAATACCCGTAACACATCATAAACACGGCGCGGACACGGTCACGCCAAGATCACGGCACTTTTAGACCAATCATATTGCGCATGAAAAAAATCAGCAAATTAAAATTCTAGAAAGTATCACGGTCACGACACGTCACGCTTACGGCATTGAGCTTTTCACATTCATACGAAAACTGCACTATATTGACATAGATCTCTTACTTCAACAGAGAGTGGACCTCTTCAATGCTTATGCCAACAAACTCATGTGTGACTCGGGCATCGAAGTCCTCGACGTGTATCCGCTGACCAGAAGTTTTCCAGACGGGACAGGTGGACCGGAAGTGGCATATTACAAGGAACACGATATCGTTCACTTTAAGGTTTACGTCCTCAGACCTCTAGAATTGCTGTTGGAGAAGTATCTTCTTGGTCAGGTGCCTTATCCTATATCATGGTCAAACTATTTCTTTTCTTAATTTGATATCAGATTTTTCTTTTCGTTTACATTGGAATTGTCTGTCAGACGAAACAGGAAGTAGAACCGGAAGAAATTAGAAAAATATTAAATGGAAAAGAAAAAAAGGAATGAAATGAAATGAAAAGGAAAAAAGGAATGAAATAAAATGGAAAGGAAAAAAGAAGAAATTGGAAAGAAAAAGAAAAAAGAGAAGGAAAGGAAAGTAGAAAATGAAAATGAAAGAAGAAAAGAAGAAAAGCAACATGGAAAGGAAGAGAAATTAAAAGGAAATTAAACTGTAAAGGAAAGAAAGGCAAAAATAGGAAAGTAAGGTGAAAGAAGAGGAGAGAGAAAATGAAAGCAAGGAGAAGAAGACGAAATAAAAGTCGAAATCAGTCAAAAAAAAAAAAAAAAAACACTTCTTCAACAGCAACCTAAAAACGAAAAATATTAATATTTTTTTCTATTTTTAAAGCTATGCGTTTAGGTTTCATACTTTAATCAAGTAGATCCCAATCATTGAAAAGTAGTTTTTCCAAAGACCGGAGTTTCTTTGCACGATGTTGCTCTCCGAATATCGCTAAGGTAATTTCCATAGAGCAAGTTCTGATTTGCAAACAATTGTCCAGGTTTGCGGTACGTGATGGCTGGATCTGACATGGATAGCTGTACATTGCTTGAAAAAGATTACGAGTTGCCACATCAATATTTAACTCTGGGATGTTTGCAGATAATGAAGCAATGTCTGTTCTTCGTGATATGTTTGCATTTGGCGGGCGGAAATGAATCAATTGAGAGAGATTAAAGATAAATGAAGCTCTAAAACAGAAAGAATGATTCATGGAAGGTAGTAAAGCTGTAATGGCGAATCAAAACAACAGCTAAAATCAATAAACCAAAGATAACAAACCAGAATGACAATATAAATTAAACACACAACAAAAAATGAACTCACGACAACAAACAAAACGACGACAATAAAAAATTGTTAAAACGAGACAATGACAAAAACAGCAACAACAACACCGAAAGAAATTAAATTTAAAATCTCTCAAACTGAGATGTCACTTTTCTCTTGAGATTATGGATTTCCAGACTAAATGCAAAACAAAACAAAACAAAAAAACAAAACAAAACAAAAAAACGGTGATAATAAGCCCTTGATAAAAGTGACAATAATATATTAATGAGTTTTATATTTTTATTGCAATGCTGTTCATATCATGTTTTCGCTGATTTTCAAACGTTTTGGCAGATGTACATTAGTTTATTTGAAGCTTTGACGATTAGGTGTGAATATCCGCAGTCAAAACTATGAAAACAAGCAACGACTTTTGAACTTTTGAAGCGCAATTAACAGCAAAAATATCACAAACAAATATTAATAAACTTTGTTCATTTTTTCCCGTGCTTTTCGTAATTATCTTCAGTTTGATAACTGTTTTCTTTATCAAATATGTTAACGTTTTATTGACAGCTTTTATTACAGTTTTTGACTTTGGTCCTGAAAGATTTTATTTTTCATCGATTTCAATACTAGCATTACAAGGTTATAGGAAATAGCAACTGTACTTATAAATTAATTTATTTATAAAGATTTATTATTATAGTTTATTTATAAGTATTTGTGCACTCGTCGTTTTCCCGCCAATTTCGACGCGATTGCCAGATGATTTTCCCGCCGATTTTCCGACAAGCATGCGCAGTGAGTCTTTGTTTTGTAGAAATAATATCTACGGTGAAGGGTGACGGCTGTTTAAACGCCGACAAACCTTTCTATCTTTTATTATTCTTAAACGGTATAAGTTTCTAAGACCCAAATATATTACTTTCGTGGCTTAAATTGTACAATTTTCTAAAGTTTTTTTTGCTCGTTAGTAATCTTGGGCATATTACGAAGGAAGTTTATTTAATTTATTAATACTTCAGAAAATTTCTTAGCCAAAACTCGGGCGTAAAATGCAATACGCGATTTCGCAGAACTTTTAACTCACACTATTCATTGCTAATAAATAATTTGGCCTTAACTCGAATACAATTTGCCTGAAACACAATTTTCTTTGTCCTTGTCGCTTACAAATGAGCTTGGCTTTGTGCTGACTGGCGTTCCGTTTGGCTTATATTTCCCACGGTATGAGTTCGTCGAAACAGCATATTTCTCGTGAACAATCGCTTAAAAGTTTTCCTCATCTCCGCATCTCGAAACGCGTAAACAAATGGGTTAATTCCGCTATTACTATACTGCATCCACTTAGCGAAATTCATAACGCTCTTGATTCCTTTCCAACCAATGGAAATAAGGCACGGTTTTAGGCAAAACCCGCCCAAAAGAGCCAGCACATAAGTTGGTAGAAGCTCAAAGAAAAACAACGCTGTAATGATGACGAGAGTCTTTGCAGTTCGGCGCTCTTTTTGGATCTTGTTTCTTTGTTCGATTTCAGCCGAGTCGGTGGATGCCATCGGTTCTTGGTGAATAAGTTTTTGAGCGACTCTAAAGATGTAAGCGTTGACGAAGCTGATGGCGATGAATGGGGCCACGAATCCAAAGATTACCAACACGAGGATATAGATTCGCCCTGGATGAATAACTTCTGGTATAAACACCAAGGAGCTTAGAGTGAGAGCGATTAACCACACAAGGGCAATTGCTGCGTAATATTGCTCACTTCTGAAGACCTGGTGCAGAAATGGTTTTGAAATAGCCAACCATCTTTCGATACAAATCACGGTCAAGTGCATGGACGATGATAACGCAGTGAGATAATCAAACCCCATGAAAAATGAATTAAGAAACTCGCCAGTCTTCCAGTTGCTGAGAGACGTGTACATCCATAATGGCACAGAAACGCTTCCAACCAAGAAATCACAAAACGCGAGGCTGACCAGCAACGTATAGGTTCCTGTACGAAGTCTGCGGTTCGTCTTGTAGGCGGCCATGACTAGGATATTACCAAACACGATTATTGGGATCAAAATAACAGAAAAAATAACTCGAAATATGTCCTCTATGTCCATAGATGATGACGACCCTGACTTAGGGTGCGTTTGAGATGGCATTTTTGTAGTAAAATTTAGACCTAAAGATTGGGCGGATTCCATTTTTTCGCAATTCGAGATCTCTCTACGTACGACGTTTTTCTACCACCGCTTCACCTTGCAACACATCTGATCGATTTAACACTCTTGATTGATAGGCCAGGAGTATTTATTCGTAATATAGGAGAACTGGAGCAGATTTGATCAATTGAGCCGGCTGATGACCAAAATGTAATCAAATGTCAAGTCTTGGCGATAAAGCGGCAAAACTTGTGGAACGGATGATTTCTTTAATCTCAAGTAGCGAGGATTTTAGTAAAGATGTTTTCGAAACTGAGTTTTTTTTTTCGATCGTCTTTGTTTGCTAATACGTCACAGTTATGATTCAAATCTAGCACTGATCGCCTTCAGTACCCGCCGAACAATAACAAAATTTATATGTACGGCAAAGTTAATGAGAATCTCTCGAGAACTTGAAAATAGTGACGGCCAAAGACATAATAGAAAATAGCGTGTCCGTAATCATAAAACGTCCTTTCCTGGCGCCGTTTATTTTAAAATCTGGGATAACAGTTAGTGTTTTTGAAGCCTTTTTCTTCAGGTCATACAACACCAAGAAGCGAGTTTCCGCTGTTTAGACGCTAAATGCCCTTCGCTCCAATCGATAATCTCACAGAACGTCTCTAAATGAGGTTTTTCCACCAATAAATGACCCTGTATTGATCAGAATATTAAACCTTAAAGTGAGCGTGGTTCAAAATAATATGTCACATCCTATACATGACATATTTGTTCCTTTTGCTTTGCCTTGTTGAGTTTCCCTGGAAAACATCCTAGACTTAATTCGTATGAGCTTCGTCTTCACAACAAAAGCACCAACTTCACTATTTTTTTGCGTGCAATTCAAATTTTGCTCCAGTTTTGCTCTCAAATTTTCATGCCCTCTTAATATCATCTTTCTCTAAAACGTAGGCGTGTAAAGCTACAATGTTTTTTTAGCTGTCACTGCCTCTACTATATTTACTTAACAACTTTAGAAAATATTACCGTAAACTTTCATTAACAAATCATGTTCTTTCAATTCTAAATAAAATTTTGAACTGCAAACAAGATTCATAAATGTTTACTGAAAAATTGTTCTTCGATAAATACAATCTAAAAATGAAGGAATAAATTTGAATAATATATTCAGAAGTGCAATTTTTCTTCAACAACACTAATTTTCGACAAGTATTTTAGTGAATATGGACTCTCTTATCGACAAAAATCTTGATTTAGAGTCGAGGGTTTAAGAGACTGAGTTGGGGAGTTTGTATCTCGCCAGGACTTGGTTATGTCAACAAACAACCTCTCTTTTGAATGCTCTCGCTAAGCAATAAAAAAGAATACTCAGTATTTAAGAGTAAATTCGAAGACTTAAACTTCAGTCGCTGTTTTTTCCAGTGGGCTAAAGTTAGAGTTTTGTTTTGAGAGACCAATTCAGCTCGATCTTATCAAGTTACCTCTAACACGAACAACACATATACACACCTGCTAACGGCTCATCAAATCGATTTTACCCACCTCATATCGCTTTTCGATTAATCTAGTATCATCAATTCTAAACGGATATTACGAAATTCTTGACTGCTTTGGGTATTTTTAACATAAGGTTTTGATTAAATATGAATTATCACGAGTCTTTTAAGAAGGCTCAGATCTTTTTCATCATGTTTCAATTTTTTCAAATAGCATTGAATCCTCTCTTTTTTTTCCAGGTTAACTGACTTCATTTTTAACGATTGAAAACAAGAATATAGACGAAAATTATGCTACAAAACGGGCTCAATTCACGCCTATTCTTCCGTCTAATTATTTTTCAACGTTGTTTTTAAAATACATAAAGAAAGCAAATAGAAAAGCAATCAGGAAGCATTCACAAGTTGACAGCCACGTCAAAGTTGACGTCCATCTTGAAACATTTGCACTCAAATTTCTTGTCTAGAATTGATGTTTGCTCTATTATGCACACTGCTTTCAGTATACCGTGTACACAGAAATGACATGTGGAATTGAAACAAGAAGTTTCTGCTCTAAATGTGTTTCTCTTCGAAACCAAGTGCAATCCTTTTGTTCGCACTATAAAAATTACTCGACTTCACTGAACTTTGTTTCGACCAGAAATCCAAATATATAGTTTTCTCTCTCTAAGTTTTGAAACCGATTCTAGGTAATGCTTACATGCAAGAACAATCAAACTTGAATAGAATTTTAAAAACAGAAATAAAGTTAGAAATTATTTAAGCGGTAATCAGTTTCCAATATAAGATTATTTTTGAAATCAAAATGAAAAGAAAAAATTTAATTTCTTTAAATGACTTTTTGCCAAAATAAACGACGCTCCAGGTTTATTCTCAATATTAAATTCCCCGGGGCATTTTTCGACGGACGGAGGTGGGATGCGGAGAGAAATAGACTGCATAGGTTATTCAACAAAAAACCTTTTTCATCGCTAGTCACTACCGCAAGTACAGCAGTGGCGCAGCTCAACGGGGTCGAACTGAAAGCATGTGAAGGCGCCTCTGGAAGCCGCTATACAATCCATGTATGATCCCGGAGAACAGCTCTAACCAGTTTGAATTAGTAAAGGTTGATTGAGAGAAGGGAGGAAAAACCCTTGGAGTCAATTAGAGAACCAACCAACTCAGCTCACATGGCGCGATTCGAACGGCGAGCGTCTTACCTCCACGACATCCTGACTCCCCAGCGTTTTCGAGTATCGTCGGGTACTACCCCCCTTCCCCCCCCCCCCCCCCCCCCGCCTTAGTTCGTATTCTGGTTCATATCAAATATACATCGTATGCTTTGACCGAACTTGAGCTCACTGTCCAATTATTATTAAAGACACAGTCTTGACACACAAGAAAGAAATCGCTCTATATGTCACTAATATGTGCATTGAAGTTCTCTGTATATTGTATTTCAATACATTATACTAGTGTCTTTTTTACTAGAATCTAGATAGTCAGTAAATGGAAAATGAAAATATTTGCAATGTTAAATAAGCTAATGTGCACGCACTATATATTGCTCTACCACCTGACAGACGCATTTCAAAATCATTTTAGTACAGTGACAGCAATAGGAAAATGGAAAAGAATTCTGTACTTCAAAATTCACCGACAAAAAGTCGTATTATTCTCGTGTGTTTTTTCTTGCTTTTATCTTTAGAATGGCTGCTAGAGTGGTCTATATCTTGATCATCTGATGGACTCGTACTGAGATCTAGGGTTATAGCCTTTTATATTTGCTAAGTATACCCTATTCCCAAAGTCGCTTATTATTTGTTTAACAATGATTACACTCTTAAAGGACAACTGACCCTCCAAAATGACCCATTTTTAAGAGGAACTACATCATTTGAGAAGTCCAAAAATCCAGTTTTTAAAGGGGATAGAGCATCCATTTTTCTAAAACAATTTTTTGAAAACATCGCATATATCGCTCTGGTGGCCGCCATCTTGCGCTTTTATCGCGGGCTCAGAAAAATAGCGTAATGACGTCACAACGTCACAAGAGTTCAAGCTTCCAGTTGTTTGCCCACAGGTAGCCCAAGCTTGGTTTCTGTGGTGTCCTGTTATAAGGAAATGTATGGGGAATCATCAAAAATTTTAATAAAATCATCAAAACGTGAAATAAAGCCTCGAAATTTTACCCTATCATTGAGAAATAGCACTTCTTTCGCTCTGCGTGGTTATTTTTTGAATTTAGCCCGTTTTAAGGATTTTTTTCCCCACCAGTAAGAAATAAGAGAAGGTTGGAAACTCGGGATCCAAAAGCGAGCCTATCACGAGTCTTTGAAACCTCGTACGTCTTCGAATTTTCTTTCCAGCGCCAAATTTTAGTCATGACCCTTCTCTCACATCCCTATAGAACCGAGAAAGTCGCATTAGAGATTAGTCTTCGCGTCTTTAAGCCATGAAATTTGCCTGTATTCACATACTACCTCGCTTGTTCTGACCCGTACTTGGAGCTCACTGTACACCAGTTCAACGGATTTCTTTCGGCAACCGACCCGAGGTCACGCCGGAAGTCTTCGTATCGTAAATGCGGATTCGATTTGGATATCGTATTTCTTCGAAATTATAAGTTAAATACTTTTGTATCTTAGGCTGTTAAAAAATACACTCACCATAATTTTCGAAATTATAAGTTAAATACTTTCGTATCTTAGGCCGTTAAAAAATACACTCACCATAATTTTCGAAATCATAAGTTAAATACTTTTGTATCTTAGGCCGTTAAAAAATACACTCACCATAATTTTCGAAATCATAAGTTAAATACTTTTGTACCTTAGGCCGTTAAAAAATACACTCACCATAATTTCGAAGAAATTAAAGGCATGTCAGAATCTAATTCTTCTTCCGAAGGCTCGGACAGCTCGGGAGACGATTTCGCTCAAGAATTTTTCGGAATGGACGACGAATTTGGTTTACGGCCATATCAGTTTGAACCAGAAATAGAAATCTCCTCAGATGAAGAGTTTAGAGAAGGATCTGACAGTGACATTATTGAAGACGATGAACAAGAGAACAATCGACTTACAAATTTAGATTGGTAAGTCGTACTTCTGTCTTATCACAAAACTGAACTACATATCCATTTTATATAAAATCATATCTTGCCACTCGTGTTCTTGCAATCTGTTCTTTAGATATTGGTATGCATGAATCCAGTTTGCGACCAAAAGCAATACCAACTTTCACAATTTTAATTAAAAACATGTTTAAAAACATCGCTTGATAGTCAATAAGTTATATACTGCAGGATATAGATACAGGGATATAGTTGTGTCACAAGTTGTGTATGTATATTCTCACTTGGGACAATCGTTGATAATGTTCAAAGATACTAAGAATTGTTTTATTTCTGTTAAATAGGTGTACCTGTGGTAGCTGCCAAATTATGGATTCAATATCTGAATGCATTTGTTGCCAAGAAATCGAAAAAGTGGTTGCAACATGCCAGTCTGTTGTTGAAGATGGAGATGCTGATGAACCACCACCATGCATTACTCAACATCCTGGATTCTTACCTGTTTGTGCCAATAAGTATGTTCTTCGAACCGCATGGGCTCAGTACAAACAGCAGTACAGTAATGCGTATGAAGGCCCAGAGCACAAGCAGTACAGACACATTGCATATAGGCAACTAGCAAGATGGTGCTGGGGAGTTCTTGGAAAGGAAGTTCGGGTTGTTCTGCCCTCTTGTGCTGTCATGTGCATCAGAGCACACTTCCCTCCCCCTGGACTAGAGGAGGACTTTGAATTTGAAGGTTTTCACTATGCAGATGATTAGCTTGGCCTAAAGTTACATGGAGTTATTATATACATTTTATTTATTCCTTACTTCATTTCATATACACAGAGTGGATTTTTTTCTATCAGGATTTCTGAATTGATAAATTGAAAAGGAAAACATGGAAAGGCTGAGACCAAAATGTATAAGAGTAGTCATGAATTTATTTTTAGATGAAGTACATATAGAAAGTTGTTTATATAAATGTTTTGTAGGTTTTGCATATTTTATTATTTAAAAACAACTACACCTAGACAAAATATCCAGCTGAATAGAGAACCTAGTGTACAAAGCACTAGTGGACAAAATCATGAGCTAACCAAGCAAATTTTGCAGTTATACTAGACATGGATAACCAATATTTCCTGGGCACCAATTTGTCTGAAAACAAGGCTAGTCAGTATTGTTTATAAAGAATTTGCCTTGAAGTAGCATGCTATAATGGATTCAAAAATTGTGCTAAATGAAAAAAATATTCTCTTGGTGATAGAATCCCACCCCATCTTAGAATCTCGGTACTGACTAGTCTCATTGTCAGACAAATTGGCACTAGGAAATCTTGGCATCCAGGCTTGTCAGCCATTTATGGCTCATATATTTTTTTTCCAGGCAAATAGGCCCTTTGCAGCTCAGTAATCATGTGCTGATTAATTCACTGAGAGCAAATGAATGAACATCTTGATTCCCATGAGTGAAAGCGAAAGTCACTATTCAGCTGGAATTTTTTCTATACTACATTCATACTGGGAGAGACCCCATATATAATGGAGCGTAGATAGTTAAAGAAAAGACCTCTTTTAAGATTTCATTTAAAAGTCAATCGTTTCCTAAGTGGTAATGATATTTTAATAAAATTTTCATCTGAACATCTAAAAACTGCAAACTTATCTACCACTTTAATCAGGTCCCCTTCACATTAATTACATATTTTGTTTATAGCAGTTTTACTTGGGTCTGTCATGTACCTTCCCATTTGTAGAAGCATTGTAATTATTACCAGTAATGAACACAACTGTTCAAAGATGAGGGGGATTGGGATGACAGGCTTACTTGACAGTTCTTTCAAAACAGCTATTCACTAGAGTACAATCACTAAAAGAGTGCCAATGATGCTTTGCATTATTTTCTACTAAATAGTGTTAATTAAAAATAGGAAATGGTTAGAATTAGCATCACTTAACACTACACATTTTAGTATTTGTAGTCTCTACTACATTCCATTTAAATTAATTACCTAGAAAATCTTGACCGGTGTCGTTCAATCAATTCCTGTTTGTCTGGGGCAGGAACACTAGCAATGTTTCTTGGTAATTCAACCTCTTCAATTGGGTCAACCTCTGCAGTCTCCATGCCACCCTCACAAATTTCAAGTACTTTCAGTTGTAGCTCAGGGAGGAAAGCATAGCTTTTTCTTTGTAAGACTGGCTTAACAACCCAGCGCTTGTGCATCTTAGGGAAGCACTTGCGATAACGAGCTTCTCCACTCCTTGGGCCTTTTTGAACAATTGCTTGAATTCTAGCTGTATTGAAATTGTTGTCAATGGCAGCAAGTTGAGTACGAGCAACCATTCCCTTGTAAGAGAAGTGCTCTCTTTTTGAGCAATACTTCAGCATCATCAAATGATAAACTTCAAGCCCTCCTGTGTGACAAAAGTCGGTCAGTCTTGCCAAGTCATTAAGTAACTTTGGTTGAAGGACAACCTCTTCTAGGGCCACATGAGCTGGTGACCCCGGCTTGATCCAGTGTGTGGTGCGCACTTGTCTGCGGGTTAGGGGAGGATGGGCACACTTTTTGAATACCTCTGCATCCTTCCAGGAATGCTTGTTCACGCAATGGTGAACAACAGATTTCCACTTCTCTCTCAAAAGTTGTACATCCCCATTACATGTAGCAGCACACCACCAAAGATGGTTTGAAATGGATTGTATCCAGGGTGCCAGCTCTTGGTTTTTCTTCAATTTTGCTTTCTTGTTCAGCTTTTTTACAATTGACTTGGAAAGATGCCACACATCATACTGGTGTTTGATGTGGCTAAAATCTTTTGCCATAGTGCTGGTGATGGATGTGTGTCTGTCAGTTGTGATACATTTTATACTGACCGTGTCTTCTAAAGTGTTCAAACACCTTAGAAACCCCTCTTTCTCCATAGCATTGGAGCTGGTTACTTCAGAGACTTGAACAATGCTGAAGATGGCAATTTTCCCTGTGCTTGTCTCCATCATAGTATATGTGCCATATTTAGCACTATGGCCAGGACTGTCACTTCGGCCATCACCATTGAGATTTACTATGTCCTTATTTGACAGCTCTTCAATTACAGCAGCCTCCTCTCTCTTCCAAGCATCATTAACAACAGGAAATAGGTAACGTTCCTGATTTCTGTAAAAGACCCTCTCACTCAGAAGTTTTAGGCCAAGACAGGATGCAAAGTTTTGAAGTCTGGTAAAAGTATTACCAGTAAATAATATTGATGAGGAAATCAACAAGTTCCCAATAGCTAAGCGATTTAACATTGGCTGTGAGTACCATGTCAAAGCATGATGTTTCATACATGTAGTTGTCACAATAAGTAGGCTGCCTTGACATACAAAGTTGACATCAGCGACAGGTGCTCCACAGCTTCTACAAAACTTGAATAACTGCTGCAAACAAGAGTTAAATACCAAATATTTAGGTTCTCTGATATGGTTTTCAAGAGTTTTATTGCAGTCTTTGTTTTCTGGCTCTAATTCACTGTCCGTTGTTGAAACTGTCTCTTGCGATGAAACAATGAAACCATCATCATCGTCACTTAGTGGGAGTCCATCTTCCTCTGAAAACAAAGACTTTTCTGACTTTTGTGGAGACACTGTTGGCATTGACTTTACTGGTGAGGGGTGATAGCTAGTACTGTAGCTGTGGTCGTGGAAGCTCACACTGAGTATTTCATCTCTACTGATGTTTGGTGAAGGGGAGGGATTGTAAACTGTTGTTGTGTCGGCATCTTTATAGTATCCAGGCTCTGTCTGAGTTGATGCAGTGGATGTTACAACATATCTACAACCAAGGCAACACTGAACACCAATCTCCTTACAAAGTGGTTCAGGAGAGAACTCTGGTGTTTCCATACTTGGTGGATCTTCACACGAGGGATTTATTGTGGCACATAGCTGCTCCACATTCTTTGAAAATACAAAAATAAACAATGTTTTCAACAATACTATAAACCATTCTTCGAGGCCTACTTTACCTTAAATAATACAAAATAAACATATTAACCAACAATGCTATAAATTATTCTTCCGTGGTCATTTATCCAAGCAAATTTGGAATATTACGGCAACATTGTTATGGTTTACGAATAAATATCAAATGTAAACTAAACACGTGCAAATAACCATTTTGAAAATTTCAAGTATCGATCAAATATTACTAGCTATACTTATGATTTTAAGCAACATTTCATCTATGAAAGCATAAATAGCTAATGATTGATGACTCGCTTCGGTATGCATTAATAAGTCTTTTTCATGAGTGATTATTTCGAACAACAATGTAAACTATGTTATGTATAAATGACATGTTATCTCACCTCTTCGTTTTGTTTGCGTTTGAGCCGGTTCTCTGATGTAGCTCTTCTTTTAGCTGGCTTGCAAAAATTGAATACTGACGGAACAGCATCGCTCTTTAATCTCCTCTTCCTTTTTATCCCGGTTAACTGCTCCATCAGATCCACTTCAAAGCATGAATCCTCGAAGTGATCGCTGCAAACGTAGCAGTTCTTCAAAGGCGGCAGGTTCTCTCTCTTTATCCGCGCTATCCATGCCTTCTGAAGAGCTATTTTGTTAGGAATTTTGTGGTAGCTAACAGACTCAGTTTTGGAAGAATGGTTGGTGCATTCTGGCACACAACAATGGACCATCTGGATTAAGAAACTTACTCTAACTTAGACTATTAAAAGATCGACTAGCACTCGAAATATACAAACTCAACAAGTTTGGAATGCAAGCTTCACGTTGTGACGTCACGGCATTAATGCGGTAATTTATTGCGGGCTCAAATATGGCGCTCTTCTATTGCTATTTTTCGCGAATTGATTATTTCTTTTCGGCGACATAGAAGCTGTATCAGAGTTCAAAGTTGAATTTATGTGATCTATGTACGTTGTAGTTTTATATGAAAAACGGCAATTTTTGGGGTCAGTTGTTCTTTAAGAAACATGGGAATTGATTTAACTCAAACAAAGAATATTATTTTTAAGGGAATGACAAAAACGGGCAAATGTCTCATTCAAACGCACTGGGGCGAGGTCTTGCGCATGGGTTACTAGTGATACCGAAGGTCCTCTATTCCATATGCGCATGGGTTACTAGTAATACCGCAGGTCCTCTATTCCATATGCGCATGGGTTACTAGTAATACCGCAGGTCCTCTATTCCATATGCGCATGGGTTACTAGTGATACCGAAGGTCCTCTATTCCATATGCGCATGGGTTACTAGTGATACCGAAGGTCCTCTATTCCATATGCGCATGGGTTACTAGTGATACCGAAGGTCCTCTATTCCATATGCGCATGGGTTACTAGTGATACCGCAGGTCATCTATTCCATATGCGCATGGGATACTAGTAATACCGCAGGTCCTCTATTCCATATGCGCATGGGATACTAGTAATACTGCAGGTCCTCTATTCCATATGCGCATGGGATACTAGTAATACCGCAGGTCCTCTATTCCATATGCGCATGGGTTACTAGTGATACCGCAGGTCCTCTATTCCATATGCGCATGGATTACTAGTAATACCGAAGGTCCTCTATTCCATATGCGCATGGGTTACTAGTAATACCGCAGGTCCTCTATTCCATATGCGCATGGGTTACTAGTAATACCGCAGGTCCTCTATTCCATATGCGCATGGGCTACTAGTGATACCGCAGGTCCTCTATTCCATATGCGCATGGACTACTAGTAATACCACAGGACATGCATATCATAAACGCATGGGCTACTAGTGATACCGCAGGTCACGTAGACGATGAGCCGATGGACTACTACGATACATTAGTGATGTGCGGATTAATTAATATCCGATAACATATACGTAAATTATTTCATTTCTTAAATGAATTTATTTGTTTAATTTTTAACTCGCATTTCAATCTAATAACTTATTGATGAAAAATTCAACATTTTATAAGGATTTTTTCTTCATTCATTTATACTAGCTACTCATGATCGCCTTTGGTTTTTGATGAAATACTCTTAAAACAGTAGAGACTATACTAAGAGATAATTAATACATAAGTTACATTCTCAAGGGAATAACCGCAATTTGTTCATTAGACTAGCCAATTGTTTCTTATTCGTACTTTAAGGAGAGAGTAACCACGCTTCACGGAACTCAACTGCATTCTCTCGTGCTGCACGTTAGTTTTCCTCACTCCTTCGAAGGCAACCGATAACCGTTCTTCAAAATACGAACACTAGCAGAAGCATTCCCTTTTAACGAGTATTTTCAAGCAAGAGAAACTTCCAACGTCCTCTCCTGTTCTCCTGTGCATCGGTAAGTCTTTGTCATTAGATTCTAAGCTTCTGTCGATAATAAACAAGATACTTTTAAGTTTGGTCGAAGAAATGATTCGACAGGTGGACTCTTAAATATTAAAAGAGATACACCTACTTGCAAGAAGGTTGTCATTCAAGAATAGAACATTAGTAATTCACTATTCTATTCTTGTATGACAACTTTCTTGCAAGTAGGTGTATACATGGCGATTCTAATGATAATAACTTGAATTATTACAGAATTGGGTCTTTCAAATAATACGAATCTTGGGGGGAAATATCCTCCAAAAACATGTTACATTTTCCAACTTTATACATACATAATTGCTTTATGCAATAATTACTATACAGTAGATTTGAGAGATTTCGAATATAAGAGATTTCGAATACCAAACAGTGAATGCTGAGTTTTCATCTTTCATAGCCGATATAATGACAGAGTCAGGGTTACGCGTTGCAGGTTACAGTCAATTCAAAAAACGTTGTCGTCGACCAGCTCAAGCCTACGCGACTGGACCGAAAGGAATATGGGTAAAAATCACCGAAGCGGTTAAATATTCGTTCTCAATTAACTGTTCTCGCTAGTAATTAGTCTCCCCCACAGCCGCTTTCAGTGTCGTCACTACTCAGGGGAGAAAGCGTCGCGTGACGACACTGAAAACGGCTTTGGGGGAGACTAGCTAGTAATAAGATAATAGGCGAGAAACAATCCAATAAATGCATGTCTTTGGGTTTAGCGAAAGAAGAACAAAGTAGTTATGATTCAGTTCACAATTTCGAAAATATGAAGGCATTAAAAAGACGTCTCCTTCAACACCTCCCGCTCGCCTACGAAGGTTCATGCTGTAAACCACGCATAACTAGTCAGATAAAATTATGTAGTCAACTCGGCTTCAATGATTGCTACCCAGAGTTCCTTTCGGTCCAGTCGCGTAGGCTTGAGTTGGTCGACGACAACACTTTTTGAATTGACTGTATACGTTGAGGTAATCAATGGATTACAGAAATACGTGAATCTATGGCATTGTCGGTGTAGACCAATAACATCATTGACCAAGAAGAGAACGACTCTTTGTTCCACCAATGGAATATTCAACTAAAACTAAGGAAGACTAAGAATATTTTGTAGCTCAGTAAATCCTGTTATATTGAAGAACTATATGTTTATCAAATGGTAGAAATTTGGCAAAAATGATCATTTATGTTCTTTCTTTACCTCACTTATCAGGGGCGGCGGAAGCTGAAAAATTTGGGGGGGGGGGGCACTCCAATATTTCACGGTACCTTGAAATGACCCCCCCCTTCCCCCCCTCCCTGTTTAGCTTGATTACAAACGTGTATGTGTGATATTTCAATCAGTAACATTTTGCGCGCATTAAACCACTTGCAATTGTTCTGAGAGACACAAAAATGATGCAAGTCGTCGTTAGATATATCGTATATTTTTTAGATACAGAAAATTATGTAATATCACAATAATAAATAATGGTAATCATAACCAAATCTCATGCGGTTTTTTTTTTTTGTGTGTGAGGCATTATATTCTGGGAGGGCCAGGCCCCCCCAAAAAATCTAGTGGGGGGGCTAGTAGCCCCCGTCACCCCCGCTTCCGCCGCCCTGCTTATTGTCTGTCTCCTCCTCCTCATTTCGTTTCTCATTTCCCTCTTTCTCTCATTTGGAATGACAATTGGTTCGGATAGCGAAAGAGAAGCAGGCGAAGGAGAGGGAAGAGAGGAGAGAATGAGAAGGAAGGAGAGAGAAGGAGACGGAGAGGAGAAGCAGCCGGATAGGAGACGGACGCAGAGAGCTGCCTACGGACAGAGCCTGAGAGTAGGACCTATTTTTATAAGTCGCTGTATACTTCTCTGCGCCTATATGTTGCACTCTCTTTCCTTTTTCTCTTTCTCTTCTCTTTTTCTCTTTCTTTCCCTTCCCTCTTTTTCTTTCTCATTTCCCTCAGTGTTTCTCTAATTCTTTTTTTCTTTTCCCTCTTTCTCTCATTCTGTTTCTCCTTTCTTCATTTCTCTATGCAATCCCTACTAACAAACCAAGACAATATAAACCTAGAAAACTGTGAAATATTTTTATTCAACAACACCGTAGTAAAGTTCTTCTTCACTAATCGGTAATTAGAATTGATAATAATAATAATAGTTCAATCCCGCATCTATCGATCGTTAAAATATACACTATACTAGATACAGGGTTACATATTAAAATAAATAAATAAATAAGTTTACAATGTATGAAACTTTGCTCACCATTAACTACTATTAATGATCGAATTACTGAATTTTTGAATTTCTAATGTAATGGTCATGTGCGGGTGCTCGAGTTTAGATGAATGCGAGAGTATTCGTCCACAAACATGGAATTTAAAATTGAAATTAGCTAATCGATATCTTGAAAGGTAAGCGTGCCTTTGCATCGAAGCAAGAACAGACACTTCCATAATAGCATCATTTACTACCACTACCAGACTCCCTTGCACACTTTCTTTTGTTCAGTTAATTAACACCAATTGTCTTACTATTCTAATGAGGTCTATATCATTGTAAGGTCACCTCCGTTATCGCTTCGATGCACAGACACGGTTACCTTTTATGGTCAATATGATAATGATTTTGCTCTATCTTGATTGGCAAAAAAAAAGGTGATCTTAAATTTTGTTCATGTTGTCCCGGTTAGTGTGTTCGCACTGCAAGATGGCGCAAGGAACTGTGAAGGGGACTATTCCAAATAACAGTGCCTACCTCGTCCTACTTAGAGCGCGCACGCGTTCGGGAAAAATCGTATGGAAAGCCTCCTTAAACTGTCTAATTAAACGAACCTCGAACAAAAAATCTTATTTTTCACCATCCATCTCCTCAGGGGAGCTGTGTTTTCCTAAAGACCTAAGCTCAGAGATTATTTTCTCCGAGTGCTTCCTACTTCTGTTGCGCAACTGTCCGTAACAAGTCTTTATCTTAAGTATTTTTTTAAACGTATTTCTCATCTCCTCGTCACGCAGAGCGTATACAATAGGATTGACCATACTGTTGCTATAATGTAACCACTTGACTGACGTAACGATCCGAAGCGTGTCTGTAGCATTGGCGGGGAAACATTCGAAGCAAAACGCGGCGATGATGGAAAGGATGAAAAATGGCAGCCATGCGATGATGAAGAGACCGCTGATCACAGCAACTGTGACTGCAACTTTTCTATCCTCGCGCATGATCATTTGGTTTTTTCGTCCATTTTGAGGGAATACCGGAGTTCTTAATGCTAAAGACTTTGCAGCTTTAAATATTCCAAAATACATAGATACCACAATAGCAGCTGGAAGCGCGAAGCCCAATAAAAATATCGCAACATTGTAGATCTTGAGGTTAAAATGACTTGCACTGAACCAGGACAGCGATGCCATCAATAAAGACAACGACCAAGCGAATACCGAGACGATGTAGAAGCTTTTCTGTCGCAGCTGCTGGAAAGAGTAGGGTCTAACGACAGCAATATACCTCTCGATACTTATAGCAGTCAAATGAAATATCGAGGCATAGGCACCGAATAGGTCAAAAATCTTGAATATTTTGACAAATGTTTTGTATGACGAGCATCGATCGTAGTTGATTATGCACGAGAGCCATAGTGGGATGTTTATTCCACCGACGATGAGGTCCGACACGGCAAGGTTGACAAGGAAAGTATACGTACGAGTTCTTAGCCGATGATTAATCTTGTAAGACGTCATGACCAATAGGTTTCCAACAAGAATTAGAGGCATAAGCATCGCGGTGATGAGTACAGCGAACGTCTCTTCAAGTTGTGAACGCTCTGTGGCGTGCATCATTCCGGTTGTGCTGTTCATAATTGTACGGTCTTTTGCTTCTAATGTAATGTAATTCAAACTGCTCTGGCTTGGACTTAGATAACAAGTCCCATCATCTTACTAATTGGACAAGATGGTAGCGCGAGGGTTTTTGTCGCTAGGATACGATGTACTGTTCTTTGAATCTGTAAATAAACAAACCATAAAATTAGTAATGTAAAATAATGAGGCCCTCAAAATCTGGACTCTGTGTGGAGGAGAGGGGTAGAGCTACTCCTTGTCTTAGCTCACTCTTTTCAGCCGTAAAATGACGAAATTTTAAACTCTAAGTTTCGGTGATAACTTGAGCGAAGAGCTGTTCGGAATTTACGAGAATGATCTAAAAGAATACGTGCATCTTATGGCCATTCAACGTTTTGATAAAACGAATAAACGAATTCACACAATTTGAGCTTAATATTCATAATTTCAAAAATTGAAAATTGACCTCAACTTTTCACTTTTCAATATTTCAATTTATTGAAGGACTAAATAGACCTCTTCGGCTCTGACGTAATATTTTCCCATTTCAGACCACATGTCATTCCCTAGAGTATCATTTCTTTGTTTAAGGTTTGCACTCGTTTGCACATGAGAAGACACATGAATATGGATACAGCTCAAACAAAGAATCTTATTCTCAAGGGAATGACACGTGGTCTGAAATGGGAAAACATTACCCCAAGCAGAAGAGGTCTATTGCGGTGAGAGATTTATTTTATACAATTCCTTACTCATAGAAATTTGTTCTTTCAAAAAATCAACTACATATTGCAATATAAGCTCAGAAAGTTATTTTGTATGTTTCGCGTTTTGATGCTTATCTTTTTCCCGGCAATATTTGTACTCGGCTACTTCCGGACTTTTCCCACCAATTTTTCTCCACTTCCGGCTAGATATTGACATGATTCCTGAAAGTCTTTAGTCGTAGTCTTGATTGACACTGTTATAGCTTTTATTTCTTTTTCCATAAAATGTCTATATATTTAATTAGACAAAGAATTGACCAGGAAACCCTGTCACTGAGAATTCAAATAGGCGTTAACTAAATCCCCTTGTTTGGGGTAGGTTTGCTTGAGTATATCACTGATAGATTTATATCATTTTCTTTCAGTAAGTAGTCCACCTATGAATTTCAGTGTCAAATCCTAGCTTCCATGCACGATTACTGAAAAACTGATTCGGTCTGGCAGTTACAATATATTTGCGCATGCCCAAAGTGCATGATGTAATCCACGTGTTCGTGAATGAAGTAGTTTTCTTTTTTCATTAAATTCAAAGAAAATTAGAATTGCTGAAACAAAGGTACAAAACATGTAGAACAAAAGAAAGAACAAAGAACAAATGGGCACAAGTAAAAAAATGTACAAAAATCACTCTCACAGCAATTTAGTCTTTCAATAAATTGATACTGAAAAGTGAAAAGGTGAGGTCAATTTTCAAATTTTCAGTTTTTGAAAATGTGAAAATTGAGCTCAAATTCCGTGAATTTGTTAATTCTTTTCAAAACGTTGAATGGCCATAAGTTACACGTATTGAAAAGCATTAGTACTGTAGTATGAAGGTAAAAATATTATTGGCATGCACTTTAGGTTTACGTTAGCACGCTCACACTTTTCTCTCACTTTTATCCGGTATTTAACGTGCTTCTGTTGAACGCAGTCTTCCTGTCGCCGTTCATGGCCCATTAGTGGGCTTTCTTTGCTCTACAGGTGATCTGTTCCATTGTATCAATGCACGCTTATCATATCTCATAGCGGATATTTTACCGAATATTATGACTTTTCGTGTGAAATTGTTAAGTGTACTAGCAATAACGCTACTCGAGTGTCACGCTGTAGCCAAAACACGGAAATCGATTAATTGAAAAGGCGGGAAGCACGAGAAAATATAGCTGGAGTGTTTGCGATAATTGAAAACGATTGCATACCAGCGAGAGCAATTCTTTGAAAATCAAACAACTAAATGAGAATAGCCAATTAAATCCCCTCTTCTGTACCGACACCAGTTCAATATTTGAAGCGATTCACCCTCGTTTCTAATGACTTATAAAATAAATTAAAAAACATTGTTAATAACTGTTTGGTACGACTGTTGTCATGGGAACGGATCTGGATGCACTTTAATGGCTTCCGATTCCTGTCTTTCCAGTGACTTTAGATTATCGAGATTTTTACTGTTTTCTTAGAATTTTTGGTTGTTTTTTTTTATTCAACACTCGAGTTGTTAAGTCTTAACAAAGGGCTCAGTATTTAATACCTTTGTTGATGTAGCTAAATGATACACCAGACTTCAAGTAAGAGCATAAACTACTGATCTCTTCTATATCTACGTGTGCGGTCGATTTGGCCATAGTTGATATTAACTATGATCTGCCATCTGGCGAAACATCTAATCCTTCGTTCATAGTATAACCAAATTGGTCGAATAGTAAGAAAACATGATCAAAACCTCGGAAATTTTACCAAAAATATTGCAATGCAAACGTTTATAGCATTGACCAATGTTAGTTAAGTTTTGTCGGTTATCAACTCGTGGGCGAGCTAATTTAAACCCAGTTCACCTTTCCAAAACAAGAGACAAACACCATAGTTTTGATATGTTTAAAAAAATGCGTACTCGATGAGTACATGTGTCTACTGCTGATAGATACACAGCAACATTTTTGAATCATGTATATGCAGAATATTCACTCGCAGGTATTCAGGGCTTAATATTCTGCTTACGGAGCTCAGTTATCCCTTTAAAGGGCTCAAATATTGTCACTGTAACAGTCTGAGTCAGTTTCACATCACATCGGTTCTGTAAAAATCTTTCATGAAGCGACATTGTTAACATGTTTCGTGTAGCACAAACACGCAGTGATCGTTTTTTGCGATAAATTCTTTGTAGATAGTGGAAATACCTGAAAGCACTTGAATAAAACAACACTTGACACATTCGATAAAACCTGTGTGCCTGTAGCTTGTTCCATGCAAAAAACAGATAAAATTCACTGATAAAAATGGCTGCGATGACCTTGTAGAAATCACTGAATCCTACCCAATCATGGTTTGAAACGTTGGTCAAACGTTTCCCAGTCGATAAAAAGTCGTAATCAGTCGCAAACAGAGCAGCTGTCACAGGGATTTGTGTTCCCCCGAGTTATGTGTTCCCCCGAACAAATTTAGCCGGTTTGTAAACCGAAAACCAATCATTTATGGAGCATCCTTGACCTGGGGGAGAGAGTCGTGTCAAAAGATGTTTCATAGGGAGGGGAGGGGGGGACACAAAACACTATTGCTCAGTGTTCGGGGGAACACACATAACTCGGGGGAACACAAATCCCTGTGACACAGCCAAATTGATAGTCAGTACGGTACGCGGGACTTCGGATAACATCGGCTATCCTCGCCATGCACGCCGCTAGCTGTGCACGCGATATCCGAAAGTAATCCGAAGTTTTACAACCCTTACACCGGGATGAACTTTATGTCAGTTGTATCGTATGTCATTTAACTATATTTTTCGCTAGTTAAATAGGATATGAAGTATATCTGGGTAAACTCGATGGCATATGTAGTATGTCTTATTAATATGCAGTAGACACGAAAAACGTGTCTTCAAATAACTAAACGTCTGGCAGTCCGAAATTTTCTAAAATTTTCCCATATTTTTCTTTGAAATCGGCCCGAATCGAAAGAAATGCATATACATTCATATCTTTAGAGTTAAAGCACAAAGGGCCAACGGTCTAGTAACGTCGCGTTCATTTGGGATTCTAAATAAAGATAGACAGTTTCGAATTAAAGATTGGCCGATTTGAAAGAGAAATATGGGAAAATTTCGGACTGGCGGACGTTTAGTTATTTGAAGACCGTGTCCGGCTGCGGGACGTTCAGTCACTTCGTTAAAAAAAATATTATTCGGCATTTTGTAATAGACCGCCGAGACTGAGTTACGAACCATAACAAAACTCAAATAACTAGAAATATTTCAACTAAAAATGTTTTAATTATATATTTAGTTCGACAAATAGTGAAAATCCTTACACCATATTTTGTTCAAGTACTTATTAGTCAAACTTTCGGGATGGGAAGAGTGATTTTGAGTTTGATACTGACAATGCATTAATTTTAAAAGAACGAGTCAAGAGAAATCTCTAAGAACAAGTCACTTAAAAATTTGTACTCAAACAACTAGCTCAGTTAAATTTAACAGAACTCTGCACTGAAATTATCAAAAAACAATAATAAATTAAAGTGTAAAACAAGCCAAAGCTTATTCTGTTAAATATGGACTTTACGAAGAAAATTTAGGTTGAACTTACCGAACTTTGCCAAGAATTTTAAGAGCCCGTTTAGTTTCAATTATGCAAAAGAACTTCGTAGCTATACTCTGCTTCTCACAGTAGCTAGATCTTGAAGTTTACCGGAGTTTTGTGAAAGGATTTCTTCATATAAAACTTCGAATTCACCAAGATCATGGTACGAGTAGTGTGAACTATAGAAATGATTGCAACTTTTGGTCTTAATTGATTTATATGACAAAAGAATATACACATGCAGGTGTAAAAAGAGTTTGAAATTATTAAAGCTTTGAGATTAAAGGAAACAGCGTGAAATATAGGCTATGACGCTGACGGTGTGTAGATGTATATTCAAATTAAGATATTTCAGAGTCTACATAACTGAATGGTAATCATAAACAATACTTATAAACAGCAGCTCAACAGATGCCTGCTAACACAGTTAGTTTTAAAGCATAGAAAAAGAATGCAAAAATCTTGCAAAATAAATTAAAGAATCGAGAAAATTCGATAATCAATTAGAAATGTTGAATGATGTACATTTTCTTTCGGAAACACAACCATTTCGACGCTTTCCTAATTCGACGACTTTTTGACAATTTTCAGATGGCAAATTTAACGTCAAATGTTATGGTAATTTAACTTCCCCGCTGATTCCTAGAGTTGTTGTATATTAGCAAATTTGCCAAAGTATAAAAATAGAGTACGTATTTTAAATAAAGTCAACCAAAACTAACTTAAAGATTCAAAAAGGGCGGCCTGATTCCAAGATAGAAAACCTAAAAACGAGAAAATACTGATTTGATAGCTTAAACATACTAGCGATGGAATTCATGATTACTTCACTGTAATATGTTGTCAAGTACAGTCTTCATTAGATCTTTTTCTCACTTTTTTCCGTTCGAATTTTCGGTTGGTCGAATTTGCCCGAATTTGTTTTTCTAAATTCTTTATATATTGATGGAGTTTCTCTATCAGTCCTTGTGTTAGTGTGAAAAATCATCAAGAAGATTCGGATTTATTCATCGCAAATCGTCACATGAAGAGAACAGTCCGTTTGTAATATAGTGTAGCTTTGCACTCGCTTTGCACGCGTAAACTTGTACTTTAATAAAGAGCCTACGTGCACTAGAGTGAATACCTATAAACAGATGTACAGTTAAATCAATCACTTACTTCCTGCTTATAGTAGTACGAATACTAACGATAAAAGTACGTGCATTGATCAGATACAATGTCAAAATTAATTTACTACTCTCGACTATTAGATTCCGAAGATCAGTCCAACTGTGCACGTTTCACTCAAAAAAATCTAGAAGTTTGTAAATTGGTTAAAAAGGCCGCCCTAAGGCAAAAATTTAATTTATTTTTTCGTACCTGCACGTTCGATACACGAAAGAAACTCATAAATTCATAAATTTTACCAGTGCGTTTCAATTTTAAAAATTATAGTTCGAGTTATAGTTCGTACATTCGTTCGCTCGTTTTCCTCTTTTCGCGGGCTTACAAACTAAATGCTTTCTCGTCCAATCAGCAAACAACACAGGTATCCCATAAATGTTTTGGACAAAACTTTGAAAACCAAAGTCATCCACCATCTTTTTTTTTCAAAAAAATACTCGCTATTCTTTTTGGAATTTTAGGGTGTTTTTCGAAAAAATCATCCCAAAACAAGTGTAAGGCTATAAGATGAATGGTTTTGTGTTTTTTTTTTGGAGTTCAAAAGGAGGTTACGAAGCTAAATGCTTGAAAAAAATTATTTTTCAGAATTCAACTGGCTGCTTTGGCAAAACTCAACAACTGGTTTGTCTGAAATACGAGGAACTCAGCTGAGTAAATTAAACTTAAAGATTCCATAAAAGCTTTTGGAAGAGAGTTTAAGACGAGCTAGTAAAGAAAGTAAAAGGGACCAAATTAAGAGTAAGTAGGTTTACTAAAAGTCAAGCTTTTTCTTATATTGTTTTCGTTCTATAGAATTGTTTCCATTCTATTTTGTACTAAACTAGATTGCAAAATATGAATAATTTACTTAAAATGATTTAAGTTCTTCATTATTGTTTAATGACAGGACGTTTTGACCATGTATCAATAGCCTTCATTACCAGTAAAAATGATTGCTTACGCACGGATTTCAAATATAAAATATCATATTTTGATTGCGAAATCTTGTATCGTAAAGAAGATTGGCTGTGAATTTTTTATTTGATTTGAGCCTGATACTGATAGGTTTAGTTAGTTGATTAGTTGAGCAGATTCTTTTGGTTTCTCTTTCTAAAGCTATCTTTATATAAGTAATTCATCAACCAATATATCAGTGTCCATCTCGCTTCTATAGCCATGGACATTTCTACCCACCATCAAGCCATGCCTTTTCCAATCTATCCATTTATTCCTTCGCCCTTCATTTAATTAACACCTAAATGAAGTCATCCTGGCAGTCGATTACTTATCAGTGATATATAAACACTCATATCTCTATATCTCTTGGTCCTGTACGACTTAATGTACACTATTATTCTATACTTTCTTCCTTGGTCTAGGTATCACGAGCACTTACATTGATATACTTAACTGAAATCCCATATTTGTAAACAGAGGGAAGTGATTCGACATATCAAAGCATTCTGTTATCAGTATTTCGATTACGTAAAATGCCGATGTTGAATATCATCTCATTTTGACTTACCTACTTCAAGGAATCAACTTGTATAAGTACTGAAAAGGCCTTTAGATCGAAGGACATGTTTTGATGCTTGATAGGTATTTGTGTGGTAGTCGTTAAGTCCACCTGGTTTCACTAAACCTAATTTAGCCTTCATTAGCTACACATTCCAGGGGTAACCTATGTGCCATTAACGAGACTAGAGTCACGTAAATGACCTAAAACTTTTTTTTTTTGGCGAAGTCGTTTCCAAGGGGAAAGGGGGTCGGGGGGCTTGAGGATGTACTTCTTATATAATTCTTGTGTTACAAATTATTTTGAAAAAAAGAGAACAGATCGGGTGGGTGGGGGGGGGGGGGGGGGGGGAGGGTACTCCCTTTGGTCCACTTGGTAGGGGTGTTCGGCGGTCCCTTTTTGGGTTAAAGATATTTCTTGTGTTAACATTTTAGATACGGGTTACGACTCAAACGTCAGTTACATAACTCTGTTGTTGTCCAGTCACTGATTAAATGCTACCAGCGCAATCACTTTCTATCATGTATGGTCTTATCTTTTAAGGGTCGACATCTGGACAACACTTAGACACTAGGGCCGGTACCCCCTTCCCCGTGGAGCAGATATTGATGAATGAAAATAATAAATAACAAGATTTAACAGTATCATTTCTAGAGTGTTTCACTTCATCCACTGAATTCGAATTCGAATTTGACATGATTAGAAATTAGAAATTGATTTTTGTGAAGGGAGAAAAACCCTTGAAGTACAGGAGAGAACCAACAAGACGGCAACTCTACTCACATATGCTCTGTCAATTACCTAACTGATTGCCTCAAAAGATCAAAATAACCCTCAATGGAATATAGCATGGAAATTCATTTGTCTTAACACCGTTCTTTTCACTCTACCGATACACAGATTTAAAAGTCGCCAAGTTTATGAAATGAAAATGGTCTGTTGTTTTTACTGTCTTCCAAATCGGTAGGTGCTAATTAAAAGGTAGGTGTGAATTGATGATAGGTAAATATTCGACACTGCTGACAACATAAGACTAAAATGAAATAACACCAAAAATACACATTTACAAACGCGCATCAGTGTGAGGAGTTTTAGCACAAAGGGCAAGTCAAGCGGGATTAGTTGTGAACTTAAGACAGTAAAACATTTTTGCGAATTAAATGAAAAAAATCTTTGTTTGTTGCGGATTTCAAAAGAATAAATTATTGTGGTTTAATCAATTTGTCAAAGTGAAAGGTAAATAATGTTTTCTTTTTTTTCAATTAGTACTAGATTTGAATCTGACTAATACGCAAAGCCCTGGGTTGTTTTTTAATCAGTTTACTTTTTTCTTCAAAGCAAAAAAAAATAAAATAAAATAAAAATACACGGCAAAAATACGACAAATAAAAACGTAAAACATACCAAAAAGCAAACAAGCAAAAATACTGGTTTACCTTTACAATTGTCTTATTAAAATTACATTCCAAATTTAATAAATAAATGACAAAGTAACTATTCAAAAGACGCCGAAAAAGTCGATATTTTTGAAACTTAATTTCCAAGTTACAAATTCAGTAATCGCCGATTTTTTATAACATTTTTCCTGCAAAAAATAGATGCAACCTATAGTGCAAATGAATTGAGGATAAACTAAAGTAAAAAAGCTTTTAACCTCAAATTTCATTAGAAATCCCTACTTTTTCTAGCAGTTGAATCAAGTGTAAAGCGGCAAACATCTAAAAGAAATTTTACAATTTTTGGGGTTTTCTTAGAATGCATTATCACTTATATGTAAAAATATCAAGCATTTCCCCCCAGTCATTTATGAGTCAATGACTCACATTTCATTAGAGTAGCGTATCTTATAGTACTGATGTAACTAATAGAGACAAAAACAGCTAAAAAAGTAAACTTATACTTCATACGAAATAACTCTTATCGATACTGACTCGAATACAGGCAGCAAACAGCCATAAAGAAATTAATATTTTAGATTTTAAAATTTCTGTATATTGGAAAATTCTATCAATCATTACAATAGGTTACTTATTTACATTTCATACAAAGAGTTTTTCCCTTATAATACTTATACTACCTTACACTAATAAAAAAATAACTTATATGAAAGTTATCAATTAAATATTACTTACAAACCAGCGCTGAACGAATCAAAAAGCAACAGTCTAAAAGCAAGTTGTATCCTTAGTTTAATTTTAGAAAGTTATTGAAAATCATAACAAGATCTAACAAGAGGGTTCGTTTTTAATAACACGATAATCAGAACTTTCTGGAAACTATAAGAAATATGTTTGAGACAAAATGTAACAAAGTTTGATCTCCGGTGTTTGTACGGCGCAAAGCTTAGCTTATAATTCTCAGCTTGGAAGGTCAACAATTTGCACAAGGGCCGGCGGTAAAAAAAGAGAGAAAATTAAAAAAAGAATTAAACAAATAAAAGTGAGAGATATAAATCGAAAGTTTCCAATATGTCGTTGGCAAAAATTAATAGTATTCTTGACAATAAAAAATGGTTTAAAAGAATTTGAAATAAAGTAACATTTTCATGGAGGATTTCTTTTTCTCTGGTATCAATGTCTTGGTGAAAGCCGCTCCAAAATTAAAAATTTAAGCGTTTGAAAATGTAATAAAATTATCAATAGAAATCTAAGAGAAAATAAACTTAAAAGAAGCTGTAGAGATTACTTCAGACTGGCTTTATATTACTATAACATACCCTTCCATCTTCTACTTCCAATCTCGTTGAGTGGTATTTGAATTGGAGCGAGCTTGCAGTTATTATGAGCCTAGCAGACTATGAATCACTCAATATAGCAACTGCTTCAAAAAATATTTTTATCCCATAATAAATTGAAGGGTGTTAAAATAGAGCCAATTGCAGATGGAATCGTAAAACAACAAGATATTGTTTATTCCGAGATCTTTTCTGTTTATTGGTTATATTGCTGAACCGTTTCGCTACGAGGAAGTTCACTATACTTCTGCAAAACATGAACTAAATAAAAACTCGCTTTATCTGAATGGAAATGAAATATACTTGTTCTTCAAACAGAACAAGGAAAATAATTTATTAAAGATAAGTAATACAAGACGTATGAAAATGATTTGTTTACCGTACCGATCAAAATCAAAACGGTAAGCGGGCAATATTATCCAATGACGACAAAGGAAGTGTTAATCAAAAAGGAAGCGAATAACTTGAAAACCATTAGATATTTGTTGTTTTTTAATATTGAATTTCCCTTTTTGTGTTTGTGTTAATTATTTTCGCTTATTTTTTAGTATTTTTTGAAATTCTTAATTGTTGTTAGTAATTCATTCAGTATCCGATACATTAGTTGAATTGACGAAATATCCCAAATAATTGATTTTTTTTTTATGTTTGAGATTTCCGTTTTTACTATATACACACCAGATCTTAAACTTTGACACATTTGGGGTATACATATATATATATATATATGAAAATAAAAGATATATATATAGCATTAATAATAGCCTATATGTTATTGTATATTACCGTTACATTATATTACATTGCACAACTAATTCGAGAACCCCGTGATATGGTTCTCAGAGTCGCTCTCACATTCGACCCACGCGAACAGCTTGACATCAATTGCAAATCGTGAACCAAAATTAAACTCAATTTCATTGGGCATTCGTAAAAACAAACAGGCTCATTTGTCCCATTTTCCCATCTACGCATTTAATTGGCGTTCCCCAATGCTCAGCTTTAAGTGCACTGAAAGCGATATCTCGTTAGTCGCGTGTGAGATGAGTCAGCGCTATAACGTTCGTTTACCTAAGATTTATTTTTCAATCCGATAAACCGGCTACGCTTATACTTAGTCAGATTAAGAAAAGGAGGTTTAACAAGTTAGTGTACAAGTGCAACTGATCCCAGTGCTATACACAATTGCAACCACAAAAACATTGCTTGATTTTGACTTCTGAAACTGAACTCGTTAAATACTATTCAGAGCTCGAAGCACGCAATCACCAAGATGCTAAGACAATATATTCTGAAACATAGAAAATAAAATGCAGAAAAATAAAAGGAAATGTGTTTTTTTATATTGTAACTCATAAAAGGATCGTTTAGTTTTTGAAACCTAATCGAAGGTGTGCCACAGGGATCAATCATAGGACCATTAGTAATACAGAATGACAAAAGAAAGTGTTTTTATGACATTGTATCTCATAAAAGGCTTATCTGAAAAATTATCGAAGGTGTGCCACAAAGATCAATCCTAGGACCACCGGTACTGTATTCTGCGCTGGCTATTTTGTACATATTTTGTCCTCTAAAATAATTCTCAACTTGCGTTCCATACTGCTATTTCATCGAATAAAATAAACCTACCAATATATACTTAACACTGTATGCTTAATATATAGATTATTTGTGGCACCGGTCAGGCTGTAAAGCATCGTTAGTGACTTGCTGTTTTACTCTAATCAAGAATAACCAATATCCTAAAGTGCATTTTAGCGGACTGATTCGATCAATTAATTAATGTATCGGATACTACACTTACTTACAATAGCTCTAGAAACGTTGCTCTGACGTTTTTCAAAATACCAATCACATGTGCCGTATGATTTACTAATTGAATGTAGGTTGTGAAAAGCCTTTAGATTCTAAAACAGAATGTTTGTCCATTTCAAGAAATCTCGAGAATATCGATATTAATGACGTCGTAATGGTTTGTATCATGTAGGGCGCAAGGTAAAGTCGATGTATAAAACAAAAAAAATACTCTCTTCAGATACTCCCAAGCCTCTCCAATACGGACGATGGAGTGTCCATATTATAGAGGGGTGTGTATATTATAGAGGTCCGTTTACGAGGAAAAAAGTGCAACGTTGATCAAAACAAGTTTCGGTAATAAAGAGGCAGGGGTCCGTATTATAGAGGTCTGTTTAATTTGTTTACCATTTTCCATACATTGGTTCACTGGTCAAACGCAAAGCCCTCAAGCGAGGCGCCAAGGTACTCTCAAAGGATTATTCAAATTTGAACCTTGCAACCTCGACTGAATGCTTTGTGTTTGGCCAGTGAACCGATGTATGGAAAATGGTGAATGATTGAATAAGTGTAACCGCGATCAAATGAAGTGTCGGTAATTGTGAGGTGTCCGTGTCATAGAGGTCTGTTTATGATAAAATAAGTGTAACCGCGATCAAAAAAAGTGTCCGTAATAGTGAGGTGTCCGTATCATAGAGGTCTGTTTATGATAAAATAAGTGTAACCGCGATCAAAAAAAGTGTCCGTAATAGTGAGGTGTCCGTATCATAGAGGTCTGTTTATGATAAAATAAGTGTAACCGCGATCAAAGAAAGTGTCCGTAATAGTGAGGTGTCCGTATCATAGAGGTCTGTTTATGATAAAATAAGTGTAACCGCGATCAAAGAAAGTGTCCGTAATTGTGAGGTGTCCGTATTATAGAGTACTCTTTAATTTCTGATGGAATAAGTGTAACCGCGATCAAAGAAAGTGTCCTTAATAGAGAGGTGTCCATATCATAGAGGCCTGTTTACAAATGAGTAAGTGCAGTCAGGACTAAAAGAAGTGTTTGTAATGGAGTCATACCGAGATGTTAAGCTGTAATCACGTTGAAAACTCCGAACCACTTAAGTGATCTTTTTTCGTACATTGATATTTAGTGACTTAAAACCATTCATTACGTGTAAGTCCTGTGCTTTGCCCGACAACTCAAATTCCTTAGGCAATCCACTTTGACGCGACTCTCAAATGGCTTCCATTAGCAGCTGGGTCTCAATCAGAAAGCGAAAAAAAAAAAAAAAAAAAAAAAACTAACTAGCATTACTATCAGTTATGTATTGGCAAACCCGGACAGGTGCTGGTGTAATACGTGCTTGCCCGATAAAGCATTCGATTTGTAAAATATAGACCCGATAACACAAAACAAAAAGAACGAACTCAATGCACAAACTTTGATCTCAACGATTGAGACATTCAATTTGCTTCCGTCGTAGTTTAGTTTACAATCCAGTAACAAATATTTTTTTTTCTAGAGTTAGGAAGAAAAGAACACAAGGATAATATCTTAAAGTAATCTTTTCGCTACCTTTTTGAAATGTGAAGTTTGCATGTGGACAAAAACGTTTTATGTCAATTTTAATTTTAATTTATAGTTCCGATTTTTTTTTTCGCCTTCACTTTCTTTTATATTTTCTTTTTATATTTCTCTTTTATTTTCATTTATAATTTAACTTAAAGTTAGATTTTTTGATTTTTTGTTTCATTTTAAAAACCATTTATAATTTGAATTTTTTATTGCACGTTGATCAGTTCTGATCATTTTATGCTCCTTAGATTATTATCTCCTGGATTATGCTTTTCCCTATTTACACTTGTCAACTGAGTTTTGTTGTTGACAATGTTTGATCTTTTGCAGGAAGCGGGATTTCGAAATAGCATAGATTCTCATTCAGAGTTTCGTATCTTATTCAACAAAGACACTTCGGTAGGGTTATTCATTAAAAGGTATCGCCGAAGCTTTGAATTTTTTTTTTTTTTTTAACGGCTTTTTTTTTATTAGTTCAAAAGATAGACTGCTCCTGCGGTTTAAGAAAAGAGGGATAAATTGAGAGAATAAGAGAAAAATGAAAAAAAAAAAAAATAATAATAATAAATAATATTTATATAAATAATATTTATATAAGAAAGAAAGAAAAAAAAAAGAAAGGAAGAACGGAAGAAAGAAAGAAAGAGAGAGAGAGATAGAAAAAGAAAGAAAGAAAGAGGAAGACGAAGGTAGGAACGAAGGAACGAAGGAACGAAGGAACGAAGGAACGAAGGAACGAAGGAACGAAGGAACGAAGGACGAAGGAAACGAAGGACGAAGGAACGAAGTAACGAAGGAAAAGGAACGAAGGAACGAAGGAACGAGGACGAGGAACGAAGGAACGAAGGAACGAAGAACGAAGGAACGAGGAACGAAGGAACGAAGAACGAGAAGAAGCGAAGAAGAAGAAGAAGAAGGAACGAAAGAACGAAAGAAAGAGAGAAGAAGAAAGAAAGAAGAAAGAAAGAAAGAAGAAAGAAAGAAAAAAGAAAGAAGAAAGAAAGAAAGAAAGAAAAAAAAGAAAGAAATAGAAAAAATAGAAAGAAAGAAAAAAAGAAAGAAAAAAAAGAAAAAAAAGAAAGCCATAAGTCCCCCGACGAGACAAGAAAGAAGGTGCCGAAGAAAACAAAGAAAGAGAAGGAAGGAAGGAAGGAAGGAAAGAACGAAGGATAAACGAATGGATTGATGATTGAACGAAATTGCGAACAAAAAGGAAAAAAAAAAAAAATCGTTTTCATTTTTTAAAACCATTGTCAGCGAGATAGCACAGTTATATCATTCATTTATTTTTACTCGTTGATTAGAGAATGCATGCCAAAAATGTACTCAGGGTGAAAGCTCTCAACAACAAACTAGTTATCTTACTTACACGCTGTGGCCTAACAGATTGATCCCCTGGTCTTTTTATCCGGGTAGTGTTCTTCAAGCAGCGAGGAATAAGAACTAATTATATCTTGTGACCATCTTGAAGGTTCTCATTTAGACGAATTTATACCGCACGTTTTTTCTTTCTTTCTTTCTTTTTTTAAAAATATTTTTAATTTTTTTAATTTTTAAAAAAATAAGCAAATAATAAGTTCACAAAAGCAAATATATATAATTTATAAATTTAGGTTATCGAGGAGATTCAAGTGGATTCACTTTAAAAACTGGTGTGCTGGCCATTTGACAGGTGTCCGTCAAAAATAAACGTATCAAGATTCGACTACTCGAGAACAAAAAAAAAAAAAAAAAAAAAAAAAAAAAAGAAAAGAAAAGAAAGAAAGAGAAAGATTGAATGAAAGAGAGAGAAAATTTATGTTTTTCATTTTTGGTACAGATAAAACTAAATCAGAGATTCAATCTATTTGGTTTTATCCTTGGCCAACGTTAGAGATGCCATTAACAAGATGAAAATGCATAGAGAAATTTTTGTTTGTTGTCAAAGGAATCTTTTATTTAATAAACGTATGAAAATATTGAAAATATTTTACCATTCAACTATTGACTTCATGTAGAATAAATACTGAAGATTTTCTTTTTCTTCGATTCCTTGACTCGGCACCACATGCAAGAAGAGTTTTTTTTTTTTAAATTTATTATTATTATTTTTTTGCTCTTTCCCGTTTTTCTTCAGTTCATCCGGTTTTCCTCTCTACGAAAATCCAAACACGTAAAATTCCAATTCGATCTGTGAGACCGTACCTTGAGTTTGATCAGCCCAGAGGTTTAGTTGTTTCAGGGTTCGATCTGTGAGGTAAACGTACCTTGAGTTTGATCAGGCCAGAGGTTGTTTCAGGGTTCTATCTGTGAGGTAACCGTACCCTGATTTTGATCAATCCAGATGTTGTTTCAATGTTCGATCTCTGAGTTGGTCTTTCCCTGACACTGATCATCGCAGAGGTTGTTTTAGAGTACCGATCAAATTTAAAGGTTTTTTTAAAGAGCACTTCAATAAAAATGATATAAGTTCGCGTGTCTTATGCTTTGAGTTATTTTTTATTATTATTTGATAAAAAAAAAGTTAATGGCTTTAAGGATGATCTGTTAGCAACCTATAAATAGGATGATTTTTTTTCGAAACAAGGATTACAATTGAAAATTAAAATCACGATAATAAAAAAATTATTACTAACCTTTCCTTGCGGGAAACCATGGAAAATTTAATTCATAATCTGGAAATTATTCCCTAAGACAAACTTCTCGTAAACGGAAAAACTGCTCCACGCTTTACGAGGCGACTATGGCGACAGCCAAATGAGCTATGAATTTAAGACGTAAACAGGAAAAAATGTTCTTAGATTAGAATCGACTATTAATATGGAGCATTTCGCTGACTGGTGTACTAGCCAATTTATAATTATCTTGAAGGCAAGAGTGGGCTTCACGGAAACTTCCGACCAAGATAAGCCAGAGAATTCGAATACGCAGTTTCAGATACTTTAGTTTTACGTATTTGGAGAAATGGCTTCCCTATATAAGCTACTAATATCTCTATGACGTCACCGCTTTTTTTTAAAGGGGAACAACAAGTAGAATGGTAAAGAATAATAAGGTTTTGATCCTATTTTACTTTGAAACTGAAATTAGAGCTCTGATATGTCAGGGCCCAGTTGTTCAAAGCCCGATTAGTGCTAATCCTGGGTTAACAATTAATAAGACGGCTATCGAGTTAATCTTGGATTAGCGCTAATCCAGCTTTGAACAACTAGGCGCCCCTGGTTTTCAAACATTTTTTTAACTGGTGTTTTTTCTAAGTTCTAATCAAAAATACTATTTTTAGCATTTTTTTTCCCTTGCTGTTTTTTTTCCCTTCCAACGACCATATCTCTTAGCGTTAAAACAAAAGACTGTTTTTATGTGACGTCGAAGAAAAGTAAAATATTTTGACATTTTTACAACACAAAGAAGAATCCGGGGGTTGGATTTAATGGGAAGTCATTCTGATTGAGATTTTTAAAAATGAACTGAATGTAATATAAAATTTAAACAGGGAGCTATACTAGCTTTTTCAAAACAGCCACCCGCCAATGAAATTATCTTTGGAGTCGCCTTTGCAGCACAAAACCTCTTAATCTTTTTGTTAGTATAATTGTTGCTAATGGTTATTTCTGGCAAAAGAAGAAACTAGTGTAATAAAGAGACAAAGGAAATAAGTGAGGAAAAAAAAAAAAAAAAAAAAAAAAATTAAACGGAATGTTTTCGGACCTAAAAATATTGCTCACTTCAAGGACCTTTCAGACGACATGTCTGAGACACCTAATTGGGTTTTTCATAGCAAGAGTAAACACAGGCATTAACTAAAGAAGGAAAGAAAGAATCAGTAAATCCATGAATCAAACAAGAGAGAAAGAGGGTGAGGAAGAGAGAGAGAAAGAAGAAGAGGGAGAGAAACTCAGCTTCTAAATCATCAAGCACAACACAACCACGCTTCTAAGCATCAAAACCTCTTCATTTGTCAAGAGCTTCAAGAGCTTCAAATTTAGAATAGACCAGTTTCGAATTCCAAATTACCGCTGTGTTCCTTGATCACAGACTCATTTGCACAGGGTTAACCTCGTATCAGTGTTTAAATATTCACAAATACCAACAGAAAAGTAAAGAATGCACAATTTCAACAATACAAACATTTTGAAACTCGACGGACCTTGACTGGAACATGTGAATATTTTGCACAAACTCGAGGCTAACCCTTTGCAAACGAGTCTGTAATCAAGAAACACAGCGGTAATTTGGAATTCGAAAAGGGTCTATTTCGTTATCACAAGGTTCAATATATATTTGCTAAGACAGGTGCATGGTGTTCGTGACCACCAGCACGTTACATACGCGATAAGTCGTTCGTTTTGGTCTAAATATATACAATAGAACAGAAATATAAGAAGTACACTCTAACTGCCTGAAAACAATTGTTTCACGACGACGACGACGACGACGACGACGACGACGACGACGACGACGACGACGACGACGACGACGACGATGATGATGATGACGATGATAAAAACACATTGTCTTTTGAAATAACATTGAATCCTTAATTAGTATTTTTGGTCATTTATTATTCAAAATGCCGGAATATTATATGTCGATGATAAAAACACATTGTCTTTTGAAATAACATTGAATCCTTAATTAGTATTTTTGGTCATTTATTATTTAAAATGCCGGAATATTATATGTCGATGATAAAAACACATTGTCTTTTGAAATAACATTGAATCCTCAATTACTATTTTTGGTAATTTATTACTTAAAATGAATGTTATTAATGTCGAGCTATTATCAACGGCCGTTATTGGTGCCTGATTAAACTTTAGCTAAAAGCACTCAAACTGAAGAAGGCAATGAGAGTACCGAATTCGATATAGCTGTATTGATCAATGATAAATAAAGTCATAAAACGCTTGTTTAAACGCCTTGAAGTAGTGTTTAATAAACGAGCAGGAGTGTTTTATCGGGTATAAAAACACGAGGCGTAGCCGAGTGGTTTTAGACCCGATAAAACACGATCTGCGAGTTTATTAAACGGCTTCAAAAACTTTAAGAATAATTCACAAACCTTTCAGTTGAAGTAGAGCAACCATATACCTCGCGAACATTGACTTTTATACTTTGATAGTCGTTTGTACAGCAATGTCATGCGCAGTGAGGTTTATACGTCACTGCCATGCGCAGTAAGTGCAAATAAGGCTCCCACAAGTTGAAGACAACATGCCGAACTCAAGACGATAATTTATGGGTCGTCGATGATCGTACGTGAGACTGACCTTGATGAGGCTCTAAGTCTTCTTATCAAACTCATGAATAATTCATGAGGAAAACACAACAGAAATCACGACCATGAAGAGTGTTGTAAATCTGATACAAAACTGTGTTCATTTGCATAAACTTTAAGTTGGATTTTCTTGGCCAAATTCACTTTAATTTTGAAAATTTTAGTGAAACACAAAGGAACTAACCTAGACATTTGATAAGTCATATACAATATTCGTGTCCGTGTTGTATCAGATATACAATCACTCGGCTACGCCTCTTGGTTGTATATCTGATACAACACGGCCACTCATACTGTATATATTACATCGAAACTTGGATGCACCTTTATTCTGATAAGGTTGTCCACATTAGTATTCTTTATATAAAGAATACTAATAAGGATGAGTCTTTATATAAAGTTTCATCCTCATTGGTATTCTTTATTTCTGAAGAGGACTTTATCTGGTACAAAGGTCCATGCACGTGACGTGTATGGCGGGTCCAATTGGACGAATACCTAATGAATTATTCATGAGTTTTTGAACAATTAATAATTGTGTCTTTCAAAATGTACCTTTCAAAATGGCGCAGGGAACTGTGAAGAGGACTATTCGCAAATTTCTTACCATAAAGGTGCTTCACGGATATATGGTATGAACTCTATGCAACTTTTTTTAGTGACGTAATATTTCAAAATGCGCTACGCGCGCCGTAAATTATTTGCAGAGTACAAATATCGCATGATATTTGTACTCGCTCCAGGCTTCCTCCTGCGCTATTTGTACTCTACTGAGTCACCTGATGAATATAAATGAAGGCTATTTAAGCACCGATTCGATATTTCACGCATGCGCAAAAACTGAGCTTAAATGATTGGAAATCATTGAACTTCGGAACATATCACCAAGTTTCATTCAAGAGCTTGCAAAAAATCCAAGAAGAAAATCAAGAAATATAGATAGTTAATAATAACAGCTTAGGCTTCCTCAAGTGGTTTCAAAATATTTGTTCAAAATCAAAGTGAGGAACTCGAGATTATTTTCAAAAAAAAAAAAAAAAACATCTTAAAGTCATGTTTAAAAGAATACCACATTGTCGATGGATATTCATATTGATGGGAGACGGGAAGCTTAAACATCGGAAGTAGTAAATTAATGCAGTTATAGGCATTCTGTGTTATTTTTCGGAATAGTAAATAATTTATAATAGTAAATTGGAGCGACCATAAACGTCACGGGCCTGGACCTTCAAACCCCATAAAGTCCTCTTCATTAGTATTCTTTATGTACAGAATACTAATGAGGATGAAACCTTCATAGTTTTCTAAGTAATATACACCTACTTGCAAGAATGTTGTCATACGAAAATAGAACATTAGTGATATAGGAATTATATTAAAAAACAAAAGAAGATCACTGAAGCTGAACTTTTTCTTTTGTCTTTTAATGTATTCCTTTCTCACTAAATTACTAATGTTCTCATATTGTATGACAACGTTCTTGCAAGTAGGTGTATACAGTATGAGTGGTCGTTTTGAACGCGGTAGTTCTCATACTCATTAATAATTCATGAGTAAACCAGCCAATCAATGGGCTATTTTGGGTCACATGATGTTACTTGAAACCTGGTAAAGTCCTGTGAAAGGACTGAATTCATTTTGTTCAAGTCCTTGGACTGAATCAAAATTAATTCAGTTCAGGAACATACCTGTCCCTTAAGTCTTTCAATCCTAAACAAATAACCTCCCGAATTATTAATGAGTCTGAGAAGTCATTTCACTCATTGTCGGCTTTGAAATATTACATATAGATTCGAGCCGAAGACGAGGATCTTTATCTCCGATACAAAACGACCACGAATTTTCTAAATTACTTCTAAAACTCAGTGTTCTATACGTTCCAGTTGAATAGGCAGTGAGCACTTATTCATCAGCACAATCAGACCCGAGTTTTTTTTATCGGGTATATAGTTTAATGCATGTGACCCATTTGCTTCATCTGATTGGAGTAAATGCTCATGAATTATTAATGCGTTTTAGAATGAACTTTCTAGCAATTTCTTTTTTTCTTTCTTTCTTTCTTTCTTTCTTTCTTTTTTTTCTTTCTTTCCTTCTTTTTTCTTTCTTTTTTTTCTTTCTTTCTTTCTTTCTTTCTTTCTTTCTTTTTTTCTTTCTTTCTTTCTTTCTTTCTTTCTTTCTTTTTTTCTCTCTTCCCCTTTTTTAAATTAAGAACATAAAAACAAAATAACAATTGTCAAGTTACATTATATGCAGCTGAGACACCTACTTCCTCAAATCTAAGGACAAGTGATACCGAACCGACAGAGAATCACCAAAATTGCTTTAAAAAATCGAGTCTTCGAATCAGGCAAACCAGTTAATCTTACAGTATCTAATCATAATATTAAAAATAAATATTAAAAAAGTAATATATTGATGAACTTACATGGTGAAGAAAACACTCCAGATGATCTTAGCTTTCGAAGAGAAAGACGAACATCAAACCCAAACGTCTGCTAAGGTTCAGTTGCGTAGTTTGAGGAAGTTAAAACTACTAAAGAGATGAATTATTAATGACATTTCAACCACGTTTAGGTTAAATTGAATGATGGTCTTTGAATTATTTGGCTTTTTAGTGGCTGGATGTCGCTTCCTTAAATTGGTTCGCCTATTAGGTGCGTGGATTTTAGTTTAGACTATCGGCTGTATCGCGAGATTGACTGGTGCCTGAAGGAATGGGGTTTCTTTGTCAAAGTGACACTTAGTTTTTAACTTGTATCGATATTTCGCCCTCAGGGGATATACATTAATGATCTAATGGAAGCTGTCAGAACTTTTGGTTTTAGTGATGACATTGAATTAAAGTAACAACTAACTATGAATACATAAATAAAAAGGATGAAAAAGAAAAAGGAGAGGAGAGGAGAGGAGAGGAGAGGAGAGGAGAGGAGAGGAGAGGTTTGAAATAGCTTTATTAGCATGACCTACAATTTACAGGTATTGCTAAAGCATTGAACATTAACAGGGATTTTTTTGTTGTTATATTTTACAAACAAGAAAAAGAAAAAGTAGAGTAGAGTAGAGTAGAGTAGAGTAGAGTAGAGTAGAGTAGAGTAGAGTAGAGTAGAGTTGAGTAGAGTAGAGTAGAGTAGAGTAGAGTAGAGTAGAGTAGAGTAGAGTAGAGTAGAGTAGAGTAGAGTAGAGTAGAGTAGAGTAGAGTAGAGTAGAGTAGAGTAGAGTAGAGTAAGAAGAAGCAAGAAATAACGAAGGAAAGATTGTAGCCAGTTGCCTTTTTTTAATCTATCATCATATTCAGTAATCCTTTTTTATTGCTTTACAGATAACATATCTACAGTGTCATTTTAAATATTTATAACCAATAAAAAAAACCCTCTTATTTAAAGAAATTTTTTAAAATTATCTCTTTGTAGTTGTGTTTACCGCTGCGTCCTTGTTAGATGAGACCACAAAAATGGGGGATTGTATTTCATTTTATTTATTTTCTAATTCAAACTTGTCATACAAAATATCACTTTAGTTTAGATTTCATTCGAAATTTCATGAGTCATAACTAAGAAAAATTCCTACAAAATTTTTCTGTTCGATTTATCTACCTTTTCCTTCACTTGCGTCTCTAGAAAAAGGAAACAAACCAAATTTTCTGGACTTTTAGCATTTTTAAGGGTAGCAGTTAGACCTCTCTCAGTTATACCTCGCTAAAACTCCTAGATCCATTAGGACCATAAGGCCAATCCAATCCGTTTTCAAAAATATCCTCGTTTTGGGCAGGGCCTAAATTCTAGCACGATACCAAGACTCTAGAAAGATTTTTTTCGATATAGCATTAAATCTCAAAAGGAGCGGTAGATGTATAATCTGTGATCAGACAGGTTGAAAAGGACCTCTGTCCCGGGGGGGGGACTCCGGGAAAAAAGTACCGGGGATGCTCGTCGGAAATGTCGGACCCCTAAAAGCTACCGAAAGTCTTTAAAAAAGGGCTTGGAAAGATACCAAATCGCGAATTTTTACACCTAAGAGATACGACGAGCATCCCCGGTACTTTTTTCCCGGAGTCCCCCCCCCCCCCCCCCACGGGACCTCTGCTCGCAGGGTAGTGCCCTATAGGGCTGTAGATTAAATTAAACGAACGTTGTTGTGTAGTAAACTGAGTAACATTTCTACAAAGGTTTTCTTGATATTGTCGAAATGTAGGTACGTGGTATATCATGCATTATTTTATTCCTACCAATAAATGTATTTGGTGATACACTTGTTTATACCATACATGAAGTACCTTAAGACTAAAGTCTCCTCTTAAGATATCGAACGTGGCATACTCCCTCTCGTGTATTTTTCAAAATGGATTTACATTAAATTTTTAGAAAAAAATCTTTTAATTTAACTTGATACGACACGGTGGGTTGTTTGACATTGACTTGGTATTTCCATTAAATACTAAAAAGAATTGTCAATCTATTGCCAGTCGTAAGCTATGTGGTAAGATATCTTGAGTATTAGTCCACAATTGTCCACGATTGCTTAAAAGGTTTTTTCCCCCATCGATTTTTCTAGATCTTGCTATCCGTTGTTTAGCGGTTTCATTTCAATAAGCAATTATCCAGTGATTAGAACTCAATCAAATTAAAAATTTAATATATATTTAGGCACTGCCTAAAAGCGGAGCTCCCGATACGCAAGTCACAGGGAGCCCAATTTGAATGAAACTGAAAGGTTAAAATAAGATCGGGGAAAAAATCTTCAATTATTTTTTATTCGAGATGAAGATAATTTCTCCCATAATAAAATCCATGCAGTGAAATCGAATCGAAATGCACTACATTGTTTTCTTTGCGCGAGTATACTCTCCCACTTAGGAATTTTGTACACAACTCACCACCACCCCCAGGGGCCAGTTTTGTTTGGATTCTTCGACAACATGGCCGAAATTTTTAAGCTTTGAATTCCTGGTTAATTTTACTTAAAAAAAACGAAAGATAACTACAGATTATTCAATATAATATCAGGTTTAGTGAAATTTACCTTGGATGTCTTTCATTAAAATCGAAATTTTGGAGATTTCGGACAAATCAAGACTATATAAACAATAACAATATTCATAGCTAAATTTTGTTTTGTCTACCATACAGGATTGAGGATAAAAAAAGAAAGAGAAAAGAAAAAAAAGAAAAGAAAAATGACAACAACGAAAACGACAAGAAACGAAGAAAAAATTCTCTAGAAACTTGATTCGGTAAGTACACATTTTTTTCAAAAAGGGTTCTTGCCTATACTTATATTATAGATGTATTTGAACACGTTCAGCGACGTTTGTACTTCTATCTACTATTGTAACTCAATTTAGTCACCCCATAATTAGCAGACGCAGTCACCATAATGATATTTCCCACTTGACTACTGGGCTGTTTTACTTACTTTAACAGTCCCTTGTGAGGATTATAGTCATGAGCCAATATATTACGGCGATAAGCGCATTTCCAGTTTTTTTAAACAATTTATTAAGAGTGAAGAAATAGAAAGCGTGCGCGCCTGCTGTGTGAAGTTATAAAGCACGCGGGGGTTGACAGAACACGAGAGAAGTGTTAGGAGAAGTACGATGCGTAACAGAGTCTTTCTCGACACTTCTCGAGTGTTCTGCCAATCCCCAAGTGCTTTATAACTCCATACATCACAGCGAGCAATTTTATAATTTTCTTTTATAAAATACAAATTACAATGACCGTTATTTTGGATAGAAATGACGCAACCGAAAGTGCGCGCGTGTGCTGTATGCTCACATAAAGCACGCGCTCCCAATCAATCAGAACGCGAGATTTATAACAGTTATTTTATAATACAACAATGCATGCAATTCATAAATGAAAAACTGTCATCCCTTGAATATCTACAAGGAACTTCAAGAGACACCTCAAGACCAATATCTTATGAGACCTCTATAAAGCGGTGAACCTCTATTAGGTGGTCACACTTGGCTATTGCCCGAGGATGACCGCTCAATAGAGGTTTGACATCATTCTCATAAGGGGTCACATGTGCACAAAAACAAGATCACTCGGGCATTAGTTCACAGTGAAAGATATAAAACCACAAGAAAAGCGTTTATAGAAGAAAAGTATAGAAATTGGACCATTTTTTTTTTGACCTGAAATCGCGCTACCCACCGTTATTTTGAATGAGCTGCCTTGCTCAGCCTTGCAAGATGACTGGCTGGCCCCATTTTCGTGCGCTCGCCAGCCATTATGAGAACGCGGTCAATAGACCCCTTGCAGCACTTTGCAACGCAGCTCAATCTGGGGGGCAAAACAATAGGTTCCAATTCTCAGGAGATTGGAATTCTTTTGTTTTGTCCCCCAGATCGAGCTGCTTTGGCGTCACATGCAAGGGGTCTATAGACCGTGGTGATTTGCGAAGGCAGGAAAACTGGAAAATCCGGAGTACGGACGCGGAAAGATCAAACCTTATTACTCACAGTAGAGCAGATCCCGAGGCTTTATTTATTCATTCATATTCTGCTAGAACTATCCAGACAAACATTAAATTCATTTTCTCATTTTGTCACTCAATGTAAAAAAGAAAAAAAAAAAAAAAAAATCTCATCAAGTCGGACGACAATGCAATAACTTGATCAACTGACCTACTCTATCATTATTAAGTTTTTAATTTCGATGACTCCCGCTGTCTTGAAGTCATCATTCACTGTTAATTTCGGTAGTCTTTAACCAGAATCTTTTTACTGTCACGTTTACTGCTGTGAGTCAAAATTAAAACTCTTCAAATTGAGATTTAACGAAAAACAGAATTATTCTTAATTGATTACGGTCGACCTCCTGCTACTCAGGCCCCGTCTACTCTACACAAGTATCCTGATATTTTTGAAAACGGAATTTTTACTTTGGGGATGGGCCTTGAAAACGCATCTTTTCGAAAACGTGAACGGGTGAAAATGATATGAAAACGCTATGTGTGGACGCGAAGTAAAAAATCATTTTTTCAAAAGTATCTGGATAGTAAGAAGTCTCAGTCATACGCTCTTTAGCTGCGTTTTTCGTAATTCTCTCTTACATTCTTTCAGCTTCAATCTCTATCTCTATAACGTCTAAGTTACTTCATTGTGTTTAAAATTTTATTTTAGCAATGTGAATTTTCAGAAGTTATGAACCAAGAGGTAGTTACAGATTTTATGATGTTCTGACAATAAAGCAAGCTATTGCGGAACTTTCTCCAAAAGAAATATGACAAAGTGGTACTTGCTTCTTCCGATGTAGAAAGGAAGATTTGACTAGTCAGTACCGAGTAACAAGATAGAATGATTCAAAGATTCATGACAACTTTTTTCCTTCTAAAAAATATCCTATATTTACCTTTTTTGCCCCGGTCGTTCCTGTGTTACTTCTGTACTCCTTTTGTGCTACGTATCCAAAAAATCATGTTTTTTGAACATTGGATTGCAATCTATCAACGCTAAAGCAATTTTCCCAGTATACGCAATCAAAAAATCTTTTGTTATGTAATAAAATGAGTAGAGTTGTTTGTTGGTTCTTTCCTGTTGCTTCGAGGGTTTTTCTCCAGGTTCTCTGGTTTTCCTCCCTGCGCGAACATCAACTTTTAAATTCCGAGTAGAATTACTGATCAGTAAATTCCATCACGATTTATTATTATATTATTATCACGCCTATTTTCAAAATTACGCGACCGGCGCTGCTCACGACTCGTCTCGTTTTCTGTGTTTTGGCTGCCGTCACTCAAATATGAAAACGGCTTGCTCTTACGAAAACCTTGCTTTGAAAATTCTGAAACGAAGCAAACTTGCCTTCTGTAATATTCAAACGGTCATTTTGTAAGATCATTTTGGGCTTTTTTGAATGAAAACAAATCGTCTGAAGTTTGATTGACGGCAGCCAAAACACAAAAAAAACCTTTCAAGTTCTAACTACACAGGTCGCGTAATTTTGAAAATAGTCGTATTATTATTATTATTATTATTATTATTATCATTGGCATTCAACTATCAACTTTGGTTAATTCAGTCATTCAGCTATCAAATATTATACTTTTATTATTTTGAAAAGCAAAAAAGAAACCTTACCTTTCAATAATCCTCCCGTTGGAATTTTTCAGGAAGAGAATTCGATTTCACGTTAAAGCCGGGTGGTCTGTTTCCAATCCAATTTTCCCCCAATATGCTTTAAATTAAGATGTTTGGCAAATAAGACATGATTAAAACGACTATATATAGGGGAGATTATTAATATTTCATACGAAAATTATATTATTTTGAGTACGCCTTTCAGCGAATTGGTATTAATTAGTGACTTTAATACTATTTTAATTATGTCACGAAAATCAACATCTGAATACTTTTATCTACGAAATAAAAAGGAGTGGTAGAATTTTATTTTTTAACATTTATCTAAAAATGCTAGAAAAATACGAAAAATCGTATCTTACTTTCTATTCATCTTAATCAACATTAGGTGGCTCCATGGGGTTTTATCCGCGCGCTACCTTGCACCTTCAAATCGCAAATACGCGGACGCAAACAATCCAATGCTAAAAATTGTTTTTCGATTTTTTAAGAAAAAAATGAAATTTTCGAATGAGCATGTTTTTACTGAAATCGGAATTAATATAAGATCAGTGTTAAGCATTGGTGCCTTTACTTCATTGCCTATTTTCTCTATTTTTTTGACCTAGGTTTTTAAATTGCTTCAGTGTCTATGGTGCGTCAGTCCTTTTTTAGCTAGGTACTGAGCATGCGCACTTGCAAGTCGGTTCTAGTAGTTTCACAATAAATATTTAGTCAACTATATTCAAATAATTGCTTTTCCCTCCATGACTTCGATAAGCCTGAATCGAGATGACGTTTTACCCCCGTCTCTAGACCATAATCCTTTTCACATTGCTTTTGTTCTTTAATTATGACTATTGTTCCTGTATTCTCTAAGGAATCAAAAATTTTAATATGAAAGAATTTTAAAAACTATTATGGTATAGAGTTGGGGGTAAAACGTCATCTCGCTTCAGGCTTATTCCGTGACTTTTCGATCGATTAAGCTATTATTATAATTGTTGTTACATTGAGAAATGACGCATTTATATTTAGTTTAGGAGCGTTTGCTAAATGATTGGTCATAAATGCAAAGAAAAAACCTACTATATCTTACTCATTGGATTTATTAACAAATATACTACCATGCATATGCATGACCAAGGGCAATTAATTACAGATATTCCCCTCAGCATCGGTTAAAATAAGGTTTTTTTAAAGACCCATTGCCACTTACCGTGATGCATCACAATTTGTTTACATTTTGAATCGTGTCTCCACTGAAAAAACAATCCCAACATTTTGAATAAACTATTAAATAGTTCCTAAAGCCGTCAAAGAATGTAAAAGAGTAATTATTGTGCCTTAGTGCTATGTCGGAAAAGGATTTAATATGAAGTTATTATTCAATATATGAATCTTTGAATTTCATGGACCACGAAATTCATCTGTGACCGCGGTGCATCACGGTAAGTGGCAATGGGTCTTTAAAAAGACTCTTGACCCCCAAGACAGTTCAGTGAAGTATGGCGCATTCAAGCTCAATCTATTACGCGTTTTCATAGGGAAGCCAGTACGCAAGTCATTGATCAAATCCGTTACCACTCGGGCATGCAGTGTGCTGGCCGGTACGTGTTCATTCCTTCAGTTACTTTATTCGGTAAGTTGTCATGATTCATTCATCCATTCATTCATTCACTCACTCACTCACTCACTCACTCACTCACTCACTCACTCACTCACTCACTCACTCACTCACTCACTCACTCACTCACTCACTCACTCACTCATTCATTTATTCATTTATTCATTCATTCATTCATTTATTTATTTATTTATTTATTTATTTATTTAATAACTTTACAGCCAGATGTTTAGATCTAATTGAGGGCATGGTCAACAGGGCAAGAGTCCCATGTAAAGACCAACCTAAATAAGTAAGTAATGAATGTTTGTACTCTCGGACTCAAGAATCCTATTTGTCATTTTCCATGGGCATATCGCGTGACACATGCCACATTGTGTGTCGCCACGTGATGGTTTTTCAAGTGATGTAAATGATGTATAGCTACTTATGTCGTCTTCAATCACGTGGTATATCACAATATAGTTTGATTGTTTATACCACGTGGTATGGATATCACGTGGTGTATAACCAATCACTTGTCACGATTCTAAACGCGTGTTGTATACATCACGGTGAACCATGTGATGTATATACCCAATCGCATATCACGATTCTACATCACGTGATACATAACCAATCGCAAGTGAGGATTTCAATCACGTATTAAATAGAGAAGTCACCGAAGACAGCATCAAAAAGTATCACGTGATATGTTCACCACGTCACGACATGAAATGTTCGATAAGTTGACCGCGTGACATGTACATCACATGACGTAGTCTTACGTGACACAATAATAGCTATCCTCACAAAAGTGTCTTAGATCCGATAAGGTTATTATTTGAACAGTTATAAGTATAATTTGTAGCCAGATTTGTTTTCGATGGCGCTTTGGGTATGGTCAGTTTATTCCTACAAGCCTTGAACCGTAGAATCCTGTAAAACGTATTTCTCATCTCCTCGTCACGAAGAGCGTATACAATAGGATTGACCATACTGTTGCTATAATGTAACCACTTGACTGACGTAACGATCCGAAGCGTGTCTGTAGCATTGGCGGGAAAACAGCCACGGTAACAGAAAGCGGCGATGATCGAAAGGATGAAAAATGGCAGCCATGCGATGATGAAGAGACCACAGATTACAGCTACTGTCACAGCGAGTTTTTGATCCTTACGCGTATGCTGCCTCCCTTCTCCCTCAACTGCAGGCAAATATGGTCTCTGTTGACGACGTATTAACGATTTTGCAGTTCTAAAGATACCTATATACATGGATATCACTATAGTAACTGGAAGTACAAATCCCGCCACGAAAACAATACAACTGTATGCCTGTGTAAAGGTTTCCGAAGGCCTGTACCAGGACAACGACGCCATGGTCGACGAAAACACCCAGACGAATATTAGAGTCCCCTTATGGTAGCGAGCAGGCAACGTTTCGTGGAAATACGGCTGACATATCGCGATGTAGCGCTCGATCGTTATTGCCGTTAGATGTAGTATCGAAGCAAAGGCACCGAAGAGATCAGTGAAGGTAAAGATAGCTTTGTAGCAAATATCATAATGTGCGATGCAGCCAATCCACAATGGAATATTGACTCCGCCCACTAGTAGATCAGACACAGCCAGGCTGACCAGGAACGTGTAGGTACGTGTGTGAAGCCGGCGGTTCGACTTGTACGAGACGATCACCAGGGTGTTACCAGTTAGAATCAGAGGAATAAGAATCCCTGTGAATCCTATCATCAGCTGCTTCTCCACGGGTAGAAGACCAGAAGTCCTCGTAAAGTTCGATGTTGTTTTTGATAAGTTCATCATTGTCGCATGAGATTATTTCGACTTAACAATCTTGATCAGATCTACGCTATTACATTCAAACAATTCTCAACTCTAGACTCGTATATTGTTCCTCGTTTTTATAGCTCTGGTTTTTGATATAGTATTTTAGACTTAGATTTTTAGAGATAAGATTTCAGACAGAGGTGAATATCAGATCTCAGTTGTTTTGAGCTTTTGAACAGCGATCAATCAATCCTCAACCTTAGACTTGTATTGTTCCTCGTTTTCGTAGCTCTGACTTTTAAGTGTAGTATTTTCCAGTTTGGTTTCCAGATAGCTGATCTGAATCAGATCAGATCTCAGTTGCTTCGAGCTTTTGAGCAGCGATCAAACCATCCTCAACTCTAGAAACGTAAATTGGTCCCTCGTTGTTGTTTAGACCAGATAGCTCCCGACTTGTAGACTATCTGAAATCAAAATATACCAATTATTATTTTGTTCGATGTGAAGAAACACCATTATGGTGTCACTGAAATGGCTTCCCACGCTGAACCAATCAAAGTGGGAAGAGGATGTCACGTTGGCAGACATTTCCGATCCTACCACATCTACACAGAAGACGTATTTCTTTCAAACAACTAACATATTTGTATTCTATGATTCAAATTCCTAAAAATTTCTCTCTCGATATTTTTAAAGAAATATCGCCATCTTTGTAATTAGGAGTAAAGTGAAAAGCGTGTTTTACATCACCGCCTGCCACTTGATATATATATCCTCAGTGTAAGTTTGCTAGAATACAAACTCGTTAAAAATCTCTATTATATATATTACTAGAATTCCATTAGTACATCTGCTGTTATCAAAATCTTTATGCTTTACATTTCACACGTGAAAAAAGCAATACGACCAATCAGCGTCGCGTAAAAACATTTTCACATGTAAAATAAATAACCAATAAGAATTGAGAATTGACTAAACCAACCAATCAAAAAACGAGAAATTGTGACATTTGGATGGCTTCCCGCCAAAATCAAATTTGCTTTTTCTTTTGTAGCTTTGTAGTCAATAAAAGCGCGAGTCGTTTTGTGCCGCATCAATGTCCAATGATATAATTTCTTCAAACCAAGAAAACAAAAACAAACACAAACAAAAACCAACAAAACCAACAAAAACAAAAAAAACAAAAACAAAACAAAACAAAAAAAAAAACAAAAAACAAAAAAAAAAAAAACAACAACAAAAAAACACACATTAATTAAGACTAAAAGAGACCTGTCTTTGTTGACTGAATACCCGAAGACCAAAATGTGAATCAAAACCTTGAGAAAATAGAGCAAGAGAGTTGAACGAAAGGTTAAAGTGCCTATGACACCTAATTCAAAATGTTCAGCATTGTAATGAAGTAAAATTTTGAATAGTAAATTATTTCTATATGGTTTGGGCATAGTTAATGGAGCGGAACTCGATTAACTATGGTTTGAGTGATGCATCTTGGAGATATCAAGGTTTATATTCCCAATATGTTAATGACATTCTAAAAAATTAACTAATAACAAAAATATGGGAAAAGAAAAATGTAATTAACCGATTAATTTGTAATTAGAAGCTTACTATTTTAAAAATGTAAAAAAGAATGTAAATAAAATATATTGTATTGTATGTATTGTATTGTATTGTATGTATTGTAATATGTCTACGGGAAATGTCCCGCCGGAGGGGACATTTCCCGGGAAATTTCCCACTTTGGGGTCCATCCAAGTGGGAATTTTCACCCGACCGGGAATTTTCCCATGAAACCGGGATTTTTCCCCGGGAAATGTCCCCAAAGTGGGAATTTTCCCACGGGACAGGGAAATTTCTCCGGGAAATGTCCCTCAAATGGGAATTCTCTCCTGTGACAGGGAAATTTCTCCTGATGATTAATTTGCATTTTTAATTATAAAAACCATTGTTTAGTCGTTATTTTTTATTTTTTTAGCATATCTTACTAATAATCAATGTACTAAACAATTTTTTTTATCGGATTAGAACTTAATTTCTATTTTTTTCCCTTTCACTTATGGCATTACTTTTCGAAAGATTGGCTTAGCAAATAGAGTATTTTTTTTAAAAAACCTTAAAACCTTTTAAAACCTTTTGTCGGCAATCATTACTTGTTCTTTCAATTATAATTAGCAAACCTATTCATCTAATATTAATATTTCAAACACATGTTGAACGTTTTTTGCACTTTCCTATATGCTATTGGATTACCAGGAAGATCTAACTAACTACCAAGACTAGGAGGTGGCCTGTAGAAAATACTTTCCTTATCTCCCGTTCTGTTATTTGCTTTTATATTATATTGATGATATTGGCGTTCTATCTTTCTATGCAAACCAATGAAAGAAATAACAACATCATGCAGTTTTTTGAATTTTTTTCGTTGACTTGACTGACCGTGATAACAATGCTGAAAAGAAGGCACAACTCCAGGATACCGTAAGATATGACATTAGTTTGAAAGGACGTGTCCTTAGTTTTGTTCCAATAAGTCTTATATACAAAGCGGTGATTCAATATTGCCAATCTAAGAGAGGAATAAGATCCCAAAGCTCAAGTTGACGGTTGACTGGGAAAAAGCAGAACAAACAAACGGCAAAGATCCTGCACCTTTAGCTATTAATAACATTTTCAGTAGCCGTTCTTAATTTATTCGATAAATAAGGGAATATATATATATATATATTCAGTTACCACGGTCAATGCAAGCCAAAATTACTTTTACTATAAATAAGCGTAAATTTCAGTATTCGTTAAGTGGGTATGTTTATTCACTCGCAAAACGTCACGGGAGGACGACACGCCCTTCTAGTTAAATGCCGTTTTCTTTCGGTTAAATGCTATTTTTGACGTGATCAAGCGGCAAGAATTTTCAGTTCCACTGTTTCATGAATAACAGTCAATAAAGAATTATTAAGTAGTATTAGGAATTGCCACAGTATGCACCCTGTTTCAATGTCTTTTGAGCATTTGAAGGTACCAAGCTTTTAAGCTAAAGGGTATGTACCCTATTATATAATCACGCATTCTAATCATCCCCTGAGGGATATAACACCTGCAGATTACTAGCATCAAACGAGACCAATCAAATCATTTGCTGGATCAGCTTCTTCTTTTCTCTTAAACTCTAATTAAACTTCCTGAAAACTTCATGGTTTGGTTTACAAGTGCGGGGTTTTATTCGATAGTCTAGTACGTGTTGATAGGGAAAGGCAAGCACCGACCTCGATTGTCCAAGCTCGCTAGATTCTCAAATCTAAATCATAATGAATGAAAAGGCACCAAGTATATATTAGGCTTCAACTCTATTTACTTGTAAGTTAGTTCTGGGAACTAGAAAATTAGACTAGATTCTCTTTTTTTCGGAAAGTCCAATTGCTGCATATAACTATCGCCGAATTACTGCGAAGAAAATCTCAAAATAAATGCAACAAGTTTACGAAAATAATGCTATTCATAAATAAGGATACTGCTTTATGCAGTATCATACACATGAGCCGGTTAGATTGTTAAACGCGATGCCTACAATAGCATACTGACAGGCACCGAAAATCAGTAGCTCGATGGAATGGACGTCCAGAAAATCTGGATTGTCCGGAGTGAACACCAAAATTGAGTCAATTTTCTCTATTTTAACTATACTTATCGTGGGTTTTTCGTAAAACTTGTTATCAAAATATCATCTAGGTAACGTAATAAAGTCAAATATGTTACAATTTTATGTTACAACTACCGTTGCTATGACAACATTAAGCACCCTAGGTAACCCTTAACAGCCGATAAGACACTAAGAAAATTGAAACAAACTAGTTTTCATTACTGGAACTTTATGTTTACCAACTATTGGTCATTTTCATTTAGATTTAGGTTGTCAATCAATGGTCACCCGCAACCATACTTAAGTACCTACCTACTCCAAACCCAAAATTCATGCAACTTAAAAAAATCCTAAAATCCTAAAATTGAAGCTAGAAAAGAAGAAAACAAACACAAAGATAGACCTAAATGATAGAAATAATATCCAGATGAAAATTGCCCTACCCCTCCCTTTTTCTGGTTACCATGGCAACCAGCACCTAGCGAAATCAAAGGATAGCGCCTTTTGTGTTTCTTCTATTTTCTCAAAAATTTCCACAGAAACCGTAGGTAAACACTAATATCTACTTATATGTGAAGTTTGCTTTCTAAAAAATATATTTTTCGAATAAATATCCAATTTCAAAGCAAACGGGAATTGTCCCATCGCGCAATCGGGAAAAAAATTCTAAAACTGATTTAAAGATTTTAATGGGAAATTTACTGCCATCATATCATTCTTCGTGTGCTAAAACATTCGCTCTGAAACCCGAATGCACTTTGTTTTTGGTTTGTAAAAGTTATAGTCAAAAATGTCACTAAGGGACATTTCCCGTTTTCATGTCTCCGAGAGCCTTCGGCAGAAAAACGCAAATAATTCTTAAAATCCTTGCTCCAACACGCTGATTCTTTCGGCAGAGCATGAAAGAGACCTAACCATTGGAATAGAGGCAAAAGAATTGTCATATTTATCGAATTAACCAGTTTTTATGGAGTTTGAACTTTTTTTACTTCATTTCAAAACTTAGGGTTCTCATCAGGTCTTGTGAAAGTGTTAGACATCATCAAGACTTTCTCCAAAATCTTGTTGGGAAATGTCCCTCGGCTTACATTAACTGTGTAACTCATTGTATTGGGTGAAAAAGAGCTGAACTAGGTCTAGATTAATCCTGTAAAGTTTCGGGAATTTTCGATAAAAATTCGAATTTTATCCCACACTTCGGGAAGAATCCCCTCAGACGCGCGTTTTCGAAGAAAAATCGTATTTCCCGATGGACAAAAACAAATTAAAAAATAGACAAGATGCCCGAGAATAAGAGGCAGCTTTTGGTGTAATTCCATGAAGAATGAGTCAAAAATACAAAGGATATAACGATTTAACCTTATACAAAATCGCGGGACAAAAAGTGGGAACACGACATAATAGTATTGTATTGTATTGTATTGTATCGTATTGTATTGTATTGTATTGTATTGTATTGTATTGTATTGTATTGTATTGTATTGTATTGTATTGTATTGTATTGTATTGTATTGTATTGTATTGTATTGTATTGTATTGTATTGTATTGTATTGTATTGTATTGTATCAAAAGAGGCAGTTCACTTTATCTGCCATCACATGGGAATCGAAACCCGGATTACCATGAGAATTTGTTTTTGCTAGAATCTTTCTTTGAAACCTAAGTAAGGCAATGATGCTTTATACAGGCTATTTTACTGCCACAGAAAAGTTTCGTATATTCAATAAAGCCTCCTTTGACGTCACATCATTAACATATTAAGAGTATAAACCTTGATATCTCCAAGATGCATCACTCAAACCATATAAAAATATTTTACCATTCAACTTTTTACTTCACTCAGAATCAATGCTGAAAATTTTGAGTTAGGTGTCACAGGCACTTTAAACTTAATATTCCTTCGACTGAAGATCACTTAACCAAAGCTCTTACGTGTGCGGAAGGAAGCATTAGTGCGGAATGCATTTATTTAGCTATGAGCGAAATAAAAATCCGGTGTCTTAATCGTTCACGTAGGCGAACTGAATAGTATAGAATGAAATGGTCAATAAAAATAAAACCGATATTGCTACGTATTATGTACTTATTGACTGAGTGGGAGGGCCGTACGGGAAAATATTTGGCTCGAGGTGATGCCGTACGGACTGAGCGCAGCGAGGTCCGTACAAATGACCGAGAGCCAAATATTTTCCCGTACGGCCCGACCTAACTCAGTCAATAAGCATTTTATCATATGACCCTCACGAAAAAATCAATAAGAAATAAAAGAAAGAAAGAAATAGTAAATAAAAGCTAAAAAAGAGAGAGCGCGCGGATTCGAGCAGGGCCGTACGGATTCGTACGGCCCTGCTCGCTCAAAGCCGTCCGGCCCCCATCACGTGACTTTTTCCAATGGTTTTATTAGAGCGCGCGAGCAGGGCCGTACGCGGGTCATATGATAAATACCTTAATGTGTAATCGTTTCGCTTTATATGAAATTCGAATATTCGTGATCACAGTTATAACGCAGCGAGAAGTTTGTTTTCATTTCCTATCCTGTACTACAAATCTGTTTGTCAGTAATGACAGCTTTCTCTTTTTCTTTAATTTAAAGAGGGTTTCCGGTCAACATTATCCATTATCTGAGCTAATCATTGAGCCTTTAAGTAATAGGTTTAAGTGGGCAAGGAAAAAACAAATGAAAAAAGTTAATCTAGTTGCACCTGACTGGAGCAGTAGCACGTATGCATCCCCTGAAAAAAGGCGGGAAGATGGTAGACGCGTGGCGCACGCTCTGTAAAAAAACATAGTTTTTCAGCCAATCAGAGCGCGCGCACTTAAAAAACTGTTATGTAAACAGATAAAATACAATAAAAAAGTTAATAACTAAATCTAAATCTTGATTTTAAGTATGGAGGAAAACTAAATCGAGAACCCGTAGCGTGAGACCATCGTTTTTATGCCCAAGTTGATTCTAACTGTATTAGCCAGCGAGATTGAGGGATAAGCTGGGTCGAGTTGGCCATGAAATGAAATAGCTAATACAATTAGACTACTACAGGAATACGAGGCAATTGATAATCAATTTTCCGTGATTAGAGTCTGGTTGTACAAAGGGTGGATAGCACTATCCGATGGATAAATCCTTATCCAGTGGGTAAGTCGATGCTGTTATCCAATACATTTATCCACTGGATAAGATTTATCTGTTGGACAGTGCTATCCTCCCTTTGTGCAACCAGACCCAGAATTTTAGATTTTGAGATATATTTAGCGAATTTGTTGAACTTTTGGTACATAGCAACGGTAACTAAGGAGAATTGGAACCATGAATCCACGAAAGCGGTAATCCAATAAAGGAAAACATCTCATTACAAAACCCTTCGTCGTCTTTAACTTTAGTACTAGATAATGATTTAATAACTATTCATTTTTATACTTTCTTGGCGTGTTTATCAATATTTTTACAACATCCCGTCAGTATCTCAGAATGGTCCTTAACTTATTTTTCATTGATTGAAATTAAAAATGAAACTGAAACTCAGGTTTAGTTTCTGATTACCCCTCGTTTTTCATCTTGTTTTCATTTCTTTTTCATTTGGTTTACCTCCCACTCGAGTGGCTGATCTTATCGTCACTTTTTCAATTGACTAATCACTTCTAAACTATATCCACCATTTCCCCCACCATGTTGTTGGTCCTATCTACAATCCGCGTACTCGGTAGCAAACAAAACTTTAAATACTCCAAGAGGCGGTCAAGATAATTATTTTTAAACGAGACACTGTTTTTGATCATAGTTGGCTATTCGAACTATGTTTTAAGTCTTTTAATCAGATCGATGTGACATTGAGCTCTCCCTGACAGATACAGTACATTCGACGGTAAATTTGGCGTCGAGGGGGCTTCAGATTCATTGACTTAATCTAAATATATTTATTTTAAAGATTTCACTAACACGCACTAAAATATTCAAGATTTATCTGCATTGTCAAGCGTCTGTGACAAAGTTCTTTGGCACCACCAGTAACACTAGTCGTGAATATCCAAATCATAGTATTCAGTGAATTTAATCATCTTTCTTCTAAATAAATCATTTAAAAAAATTGACTCGATATTATAAACTATAATCTAAAGCATAATATCACACGGATCTTATTATATTTTCCGAAATTTTTCAGAATTGATCAAAACCTTTACCACAAAGTTATCAGCGTTTTCCCCCCCGCTATTTTAATGTTTACGATTTTATGAAGCATTTTGTCCAAATTTCAAGGGGTTATAAAATGAGGATTTTTACCTTTATCGAGAGGAATTTCTACTATTCGCTGACACAGTTCTCTTATATCATTTATTTATGTATAACTGCGCTAAATAAGGAACCTAAACAAAGCCTTTACGGACCAAAGCCACGGAATCCCATTTGATACTCAATTATTTTCAGAGCTCTTATTTCATGGCTACCATAAATTTCATTTCAAAAACCTATGATTTTTTCGTGGACCCGATTAGAAAACTCTTCAGGTCAGTCGCTAGCTGCATATATATATATATATAAAAGGATTAAGTCTAGGATAACAACATTCAGGTGTTTAGGGGCAATGGTAGGTCTTGGGAGAATTTAGAATTTTTAAGCCAAACAAACAAAAAACGAGAAAAAAATTAACACGGCTTCCACATTGGACTTGACAAGACTTGACTTTTCAGTAATATTGTTCACAAAAGCGATAACCGATATCATTCTTGTATTTAGAATGCTTTTAGACAAGGGAAATAGAAGATTAATTTCACTTGAGCATAATCTGAAATGCTTGGAGATTTGCAGCAACGCAGGGAGCTTTGAGAGGCAAGTTTTCGATTTCGTGGCACTGAAATGGTTTTTTACGTAAATGTGTATTTTTGTTGACGTTTTGAAGCAGAATTCTTTCTTTCTCCATTCCATCCTTTTTTTCTTTTCTTTTCTTTTCTTTTTTTTTTTTTTTTTTTCTCTTCCTTTTTCTATTTCGTTCTTTTATCTTCTTTCTTTCGCGATATTTTTAGTTTTGTCTATATAAAATAATCAGAGAAGTTTACCTTTTTCAAGAAAAAATCCAGAATTCCTTCAGGAAGCCAACCAAGTGTCTCAGTAAAACGTATAGAGACTCGTTTCTTAGTCAAGCGCTTCACTATGTAAAGAAACATGAACATCGAAGTATTAGTATTATAAGAACCGTATAGCTTTACGTCACGAGGGGGAGGAGGTAGTAGTAAGACTCTTTGATTGGTCAGACTCTTTTCGATTCCCAATTCTTAATCATTTTATTACTGGAAAAGGCTGACGAGGTGTCGTATTTCCCGCTGTGCCATTACAAACCCTTCAACGAGTTCGGTGAACGAAACGACGTATAGTTATGGCTAGCCCGAATCCTGCATTAAAATGGCTTTCCATAGGAACGCGAGTCTATTGGCTATAAAATGATAGGCAGGCAGCATTGAAATGGCTTCCCATATAGGAAAGAGTTCTGTATGACTGCAAATGAAAGGACGAATTATGTTCAGCATAAGGATGCCTTTCCCTAGGAAAGAGTTTTCGTTTAAATAGCATCAAAATGGCTTCCCATATAGGAAAGACTTCTGTATGACTGCAAATGAAAGGACGAATTATGTTCAGCATTAGGATGTTATTCCCTAGCAAAGAGTTTTCGTTTAAATAGCATCAAAATGGCTTCCTATACAGGAACGAGTTCTGTATGACTGGAGCGAAAGGATAATTCATGTTCAGCATTAAAATGGCTTTCCACCGGGGAACGGGTTTTTGTGTAAATAGCAATACAACGACTCAGTTATAACCAGCACAAGCTTTAATCCTGCATAACTGGATGAAAACTAAGTGATATTGATATAATAAGCGATAGTACAAATCCGTTACTAAAATAGCTCCTTGCAAGGGAGCGGCTTTTCTATTAATGGACACCGCATACCGTGACACTGAGCATGATTCAACACTAAAATGGCTTTCCCCGCGTAACTAAAACTAGTTTTGGTGGGTATTTCAAGGAATTATTTCAAGATCATACCACTGACATGTCAGTCTTAAAGCTAAAGTAACTTGATTTATGGCACGTATCGGTGGAGCCGGAAAGTTAAGTCTTTGATATTAAAATGGCTTCCCATGATAGAATGGACTACCTCATAATGAATCTTTGTACTACTTCAACAGCCACACACACATAATATTTTTGACTACTTATATTAAAAAAAAATAATAAAATAAAAATAAACCACATGTAATTTAATTTTGTGATTATAATCGTATTTATTGTGTGTGAATAAACTTGAGACTTGAGACTTGAATCTGAGGCTAACATAAATCATTGACAGAACGCTAAGTTAAGCCATTCCATCTTTGTGACTAAGTTACCTATGGCACCTGCCCACCCTTCGCCTAAAGGCATTGAGATGCATTGGTTATGGACCATTTATCTAGTCAATATCCTGATTCCTCTTACATCAATAACTGTTGATCATAAATCATCTTTCGTGTGTCTTGGTGGGCCAAATGAATGTGTTTTTATTTTTCATAACATATATTCAAACCTACACGAAAAGCGCACGCACGTTGTGTTGTTAAAGTTTTGGCCAAAAGTAAAGTTTTTTGTACAAGAAATGAGATTCTTAAGTAGTTAGAGCGTTTTTCACGGCATCTAAACCCGAAAGATAAGTAATCTTTTGATGATAAAACGTTTTGACCGTACGAGTAGAACTAATACTTCAATTAGTTCGTCTAAGACTTTGATCTCATTTTTATCTATTTAACCCCGATGAGCTGAAATGCCGATATTTAAAACTAACAAGCCTTGACGTCCTGAAATGACTTGGTTAGGGTACGTTTTTATATTCAAGGTGAGCTATTTTGAGTCGGAAAACCACCAATGATTCCTGACATCAGTGAAGTAGTTTCTCGTTTAGTCTGTTTCTCTCCTAGGCTTTGAGGCTTTTACTCCAGTTTTCCTCACTCGGTCAAAGCAAGTCAAGAAGGTACGTAGCTGAGCATTTTTTGGCGATATAAGGCCCAGTTAAAACTACCCTGCGAGCAGAGATTTTTTTCTGAATCCTCCGTGGCCAGCCAGTCCACGGAGGGCTCAGAAAAAAACCTCTGCTCGCAGGGTAAGTTAAAACGTCAAATTTCACATGTACCGAATGCAACGCAAACAAATTCAAACCGAATCCAATGCGCAAACAAATTCAAGCTATTACATAAGTCGGGCGTTTTTATATCGCAAAATCGCCAATCGAAAGGGTTTAGTTTTGCCAGTAAAAGATGTTAAGATCAATGTTGAAATAAGAAAGACTCAAAGTCGCATTTCGATAATATCGATTTTCGTAACAACGCGTATAAAATCCATAGTGATTTTATTTTTGAAATTTCAATCCTAAAAACAAAGATTTGCGTTTTTTCTTCTTCTTCTGCTTCTTTTTTTCTTCTTTTCTTTTCTTCTTTAACGTGGAAGTAAACCGGACAACGCCGTGAGAAAGACGAACTTTCGCAACGTTAAAAAACGAAATATATAATTTACTTACCTTTCTATACTCTACACTAACAGGAAAATATATCTTAGCTTTCGGGCCTTAGGGCAGGCAACAATCATTCTATCAGTTCTCCATAGGAATTATTTTGCTTCTATCAAACAAATTTTTTGAAGCTTACTTTTTATCTTTTAACTCTTTGAGTTCTATAACTTCCAGATAAGCCTTTTAAAATATAGTCCACGATGACGTAAAGAGTGACGTCAAAACGAATGAACCAATCAGGTGATTTCTTTTTTGTGGTTTCATGACGTGCATCATCTAATAGGCTGAGACCGATACCAAATTTACCAGTTAGAACAGACAATTATCTCGGTTTTTTTTTTTCAATTTGAGTGGGGGAAATATCCGTTATTTGATTAACCAAAATTTTAAAAATATTTTCATTTTGAAAATTTTCTCATTAATTTTTACAAACATTTTTTATAAATCTTAGATTTTAAATTTTAGATTCACAATGTCAATATATACATAGTTTATATTAACGTTGTAATATTGTAAATCTGTATTGTTAGAAGAAAAAGCCCTGAGGGAAGTAATGGCCTAATAAAGCATGTAGATTTTGTCGGCCGGTCTTTTGATACAAAGACAAAATAATTTGGCTTCCTTGTTGTTTACAGTGTTTCCGCGGACTAAAATGCTGCTTGTTTTCCGTAATACTACATCTATTTGTGTAGTGTCAGTTGACTAAAAGCAACATGAATCTGGTCAAAAATAGATCAATTATAGGATACAAGTGGGAATATCATACTGTGTACGGCGTGCAGTAGATGTACCCTTCCTCTCACTTCTGGGCCCTCCAGTTCGATTTTTACGACTAGAACTTCAGTATCTCACGCGAGAAAAGTCTTTTTGATTGCAGAGTTTTCTCCAGCTTCTCCGGATTTCCTCCCACGAGAACACCCAACAAGCTAAATTTCATTTCAGTCTGTGAGATTGGATCAGCCCAGAGGTTGTTTCAGGGTCTTGATGAAATTGTCCCGGGGTCTTTTTGTCTGGAACCGCTCACACTTCAAATCAAAGCCGTTTCGTTTCCTAATCTCGAAAAGCCACCAAATAAATCCGCAAACAAATGATAATCCATATACATAGTCATACTATTTTACCGAGATAATTAAGCTTTTCCAGTCGAATTCCAATTTAAGATGAACTTGATAAAATTCTAACGTTTATGGCTCCGGAACGGCTCTACAGAGCCACTAATGATCATCCACTGTCTCCAATCAACCGGTTTAAGCTGTCTCAGTCAATATAATTTTCTGCAATTAAGGTGTAATTTTTCTTGTCTTCGTTAGGCATTTTTTTAGTACGTTCACCGCCATCTGGAAAGCGTCTTCCGATTGATAAAAATAAAATGCTTATCTGATTTTGGCAAATGAGAAACGCTTGTAATAGATGAAATAGTCTGGCCATATTTTACAATTGCGCCCCCAGACATGAATTTTTACTTTAAATATAAAGTTATATAAGACGCACCAAGATAGATATAGTTTATACATATGGAGATTTTCGACCAATCACAATGCGCGTATAGCTTTTTCAAGTGTGAAAAAAAAAAGGATATGTCCAATCAGAATCCACGTACAACTTTTCTTCACGTCTGAGAAAAACGATACGTCCAATCATAGTTAATAGAGGGGAATGATTAGGAAACCTATTGTTATAGGTCTTTGTTCGCTTTTGATGTTGAACCGGTCTTGACCCTGCACAATGTTTGATTTATGCTCATCCGAAATTGCAAAATAAGTAAACGTAAACTTTGTCTATGGGATTGTTGTAAGGAATATTCAAATATCTCTTATAAATCTTGTATTTTGAACTAGCAGCCAAAACAAAGATTTTGGTCTGTTCACTCAGCCATTACCAACAATGGTAAAACAATGGTAAAACGATGGTAAAACAAGGCATTGTGCACGGTCACGCTTGAAAAAAACGAACAAAGACCTATAACAAAAGAGTTTCCTAACCCTTCCCCTCTGTTAACTATAGTTTGAGTTCAAAACATGAATGAAACTATATTTTTAGACGACAAAACCCAAGACAAAACCGATGAAATACAACTCACTCAAAAGCTTGACGAGAAATAAATATTTTGAAAAGTTTCTAAAATATTAAAAAGAAATAATAATGACGAGAAAAGGTAGTTTTGTTATTAGAAGAAGGCGAGTTAACTAATAAAACTCACTCACTCGAGCTCGCACAGTTCGTTTTATAATACTTCACAAATCGTGGAAAAAAAACCCCGTACGCGCGCCGACTTTCCATAAAATAATCTCTATAAACGAAGCTTATAAATTTACAGGATTTACCTTGGTCTTTCTGTAGCTTCAGTATTACGCCGTTGTATTCAAAGGAACTCTAACATACATTTACACCCATCTTTTACCAACTCTACTGTTTAGCCTGATAATCTCGCTTTCTGAATCGGCAAAAAAGCCAGTCTTTTATAACAGTATATCAAGTTCCACCCAGAGGGCAAATCGGTAATGGCGTACATTTTACGTATTTATCCCACGAGCAAAACCAAAAATGCAAGCTTTTAAGGAAGTAAAATTTAATGAGATGTCGTGGTGTTCCTCATTTTCCATTCGTTTGTTAATGTTGTTACTTTAACGCTATTGGATTGACGTGAGAGTGGTCACGAAGGGAAGCCGTTTAAGTGCATTTGGGGATACAAGATGACGTATCACTCACAACACAGCGACGAAATCTATGCACGCTGGACTTCAGGTAGTCACGCTGCGCAATGACATGCGCACATGCAGTCTTGATTCATTTTTCTCATTTTAACAATATTTATACAGATTAGCGAAATGTCCTTTGTCACGTTACTTTAAACAGACTTCTTTACCTTGGGGGTACTATTTTCCTATTTCGGAAAACATGTCATTCCCTAATGTATTATTACTTTGTTTAACAGTTGCGCATGATTGCCATTGCAATAACTTTCCCTGCCACTGAAATGGCTTCCCATTGTTTTCGTGCGGTTAAACGCCGTATTTACCCGCCAATCAAAAACCGCCAGCTCTTAAAAAACAAAAGATATCTTGCATTATTTTGATCTCGATCTGATCTCGATCTATTAAATAAACTCAATCTGTAGCTTTGAGCTGACTACTAAAGTATTTAATAAAAAGAAAATTTTCTTAGTAAGAAATTTTAAACAGAATTTAAGGCTGATTCCAAAAATGAAAAGAAAAATTGGGTGTCCCGCTCGTTTTCGAGATATTGAAATTTGAATATTACCATCTTTTCAAGTTTAAAAATGGCAAAAATAAAGCTTCGCACAAAAAACTTTTTAACTCAAATATTGAAGAAGCTACGGAAGCCGTGTAATTTTCTCAGAATGTATACTTCAAAAATTGTTTTCGATAACTAACTCAAAATATTTTAGTGAAAAATGTGAAAGAAGCTCAAAATTCAGCATTTTGTTCGCTTAATGAACCGAAAATAGTGACTCAAACGAGAACAACACTAAAAAGAACATATCCAGGAACATACTATGAGTTCTAGCTATGGTTCTAAAAGACAATAAAGATTGCTTTTTACCTCTTGTTTTAGAATATCCTGTGCAAAATGTGAGGGTTTTGCACTGTTGAAGTTCAAATAAAACAGGTATGTTATAAAATTTTGAAGATTATTCAGCGGTTTTGGAGCAGTCTTTGTGCAAACGCACACCGTGGGCTCAAATGAAACGTTTTATAGCAGTAAGTCTCCTTAAGTACCGGATCTAAACCAAGTCATTCGGCATGTTATCGGACTGTTCTTATGGTAACCTGAAGTATAATTCTGCTTTGAACTTAGAGCCAAGTGTATCTGAGAGGTTAAAGTGTGCATTTCGTACATAAACGTTTTCTGCCATAAGAGCTATTCATCATATCAGCCACAAAACGCGACACCAGCAATAAACTTTAGTGGTCAAATAACATTATGAAAATAAATCACATTAATTTGACACGTAAATATGAAGCAAAAAGAAATATAAAAAAAAAGAAAGGAAGGAAGGAAGAAAAAAATGAATAAAGGAAGAAATAAAAGGCAAATATCGAGACGAAAATTCGTTCACGCATTGGTAAAACTCGTTCGTCACACAGAAAACATGTCCCAAGCTAATTACAGGGAACTCAATAAAATCGTTTCGTGCTGCTAGGTAAAAAAAGACAGGGCACTTTGTTTTTGAACTGAATCGACTTACATTATATGAATTTGATTGTAAACCACCAGGAAAAATTGGAGGGAAAAAATCGAATTTAGCATGTGACTTTATTAATACTTTTCTTCTTAACATGTACATTTTGTCACGGGAAGCCCATAAGCTTTGAGAACTGAATATAATTTAACGAAAAAAATTAAAAATAAAATAAATAAAAGCTACTATTTACTCACATGCTTCCTGGGATTTTGTGTTCAATAACCTTAATGTTATTGACCTCATCGTTTGAAATGATAATTCGTATTTATCAACTGAATCATAGATGTTTCGCTTCAATGGAAAGTCGTTTTTCACCAAAAATGGGTTGTGTTCACTTATGAGGCTCTTTCACACGTCTTCGGATATTTTTGAAAACGATTTTTTAAAAATTTGGATTAAAAAAATATTGTTTCATATCGTTTACGCTCGTTGACGCTCGGATTTCGACGATAAGTTTCATTTTCATCGGTTACGTGTGAACTGAAGGCTAATTATACGCAAATAGAAATATCGAGAATATCCGGCGGAAATATGGACGGGGCTTCAAGTAAAATGACGAACATTTCGTGCATTGAAACCGCGTTTTATATCATATTATATCATTTATATCATATATCATGTACGTATGGTCTGAAGGCCAATATACGCCAATAGATATATCAAAAATATCCGGATATGTGGACGGGGCCCTAATTTTAATGGCGGCCATTTTGTTTCAAAACTTTTTCTGTACTAGTCACTATTCAGAGTCTGTTGAAGTCTATTAATCGCGTCCCTCGTTCTCTTTTCTCATATATCCGCCTGGAATCTTTTGAAGTAACCTGGAATTCTGTTCCCAAACATTTTCGTATTGACATCATGTTTAAATATAAAGCCTTGAGGAATAAAAATGTTAGTAATTGGGAACCCTGTCTACTCTTATCTTCCAGGTTCACTCAGTACTGCTTGGACTCTCTTTGGTTTCCAAAAAAAAAATCCATCTGCCTTTACCTTTTTAAAACAGTCTTTCTTCACAGGCAGTCTAGACTTATTCACCAAAATCGTAATATCAGATCGTGTCCTCCGTATTACTATCATTGATAAGCCTCTTAGGATTTTGAGTAGTTTTGACAAAATATGAAAAACTTAAGAAAATAAAAATACAATTACTTTTGAAAAAATTCAATAACTGAGAGAAATGTTATCTGTCTTTATTGAATTACACAAATCTAATCCAGTTAAACTGGAATTTTAATATCTTTTTTCTAGCACAACGGAAGAGGTTCTGTTCAGTACTAGTACACGCGTCAAATATTCATTTATCCCTTGACTTGCATGTGTATTATATAACTGTTTACATAATGTATAAAGGTTTTATTTCTTAGTGAACACATTTTGTACAAATTCAAGACTTTCAGCTTTATGTTCGATGATCAAAGTCAGACGGATGGACCGCTTCAGCGATGCGGCAGCCATCTTGAATCACAAGGCATTATGGGTAATCCAGGGAGCAAATATACAAAGCTTTGTTACAATAATAGCGTCGATTGACACTAACAGTTTATGACAAGACAATTTGACAATAAATGTGTTGAAATAAAAGGCTTTGGGGTTCTGGAAATACCCGGAGAAAAAACCCTCAAATCAAAGAAGACATGTTACCTAACGAACTCTGCTCACATGCGATGAAGTTTCTTGGTAGAACCAGAAACATAGAAGTTACGAAAACGTGAGAATTTAGACTTTACTAAGTATCGTCTCTTAACGCATGCCAAATTTTACGACCTTCCATCGAGGTAAATAATCAATGATGACATAGAGACTGATTAGCCATTTTCAATGTAATTACTGTGCGTGTTTGACGTCATCTTGTGCAATATTAGAAACATCTAGGCGACCTCGAATTCCGTCGAATCCCATATTACAAATTCATTGTCTTTCAAAATTAAAATGTCTCAGGGTATTTTCGCTTTTTTGTTTGTTTTCTTTTTTTTCTTTTCCTTAAGCAAAATAATTTCTTACCTTACTTATACAGATTCTCATTAATCCCATATAGGTAACTGTCCAATTATTTTCTTAATTGGACAGGTCTTGTTGATATGGGATTAATTAGGCAACTATATAATTAATAGGTAATGGGATTTAATGCTCCCCAATCAAGAAATATAATTAGACTCGAAAAATTTCTCTGACCGCCAAATTGGACTCGGCCTACGAACTCATCCAATTTTGTCAGTCCTCGGAATTTTCCTCGTCCAATTATTACATATACTAATTGAAAAGTTCACTGTTTGTTGAAAATATTTGGTAATAGATCTTATTCGGTTTTTTTAATACGCCTTCGATCTTCGAGTACAAACGGTTGTTAATCCCGCGCTGGAAATGGCGAAAACTTGGACTACCAAATATTCAGCCGCTATAACGAACCAAAATGTTCGAATAGCTGAGACTAAACAAATGCATTACTTGAGTTCTGTTTAATTAGAGACCTTTAGCATCGTGTTTACCGCTAACCGTTAACCTTTAACCGATAGGAATCAGGCCCTGAAAAACGCCGCAAACACGGAGCCGAGCCATATTAAATTTCATTGATGACGGGTGTTGAATTTTTAGGATACGAGACCAGAAAAGAAATCAATATTTAGGCTAATTGTATGCCATATCGGATTATACTCTGCTGATATCAATACTCTTGCTCAGGTTCTGCTGGCCTCACGCGTCGTCTGCGCATGTCTGAGAAATTGGCGGGAAAATGGCAGTCGCGTCCCACCGCGGGCAACTGATTCACTCTAATAAACATTTAAGTTAGCAGCGTGTGATATTCTCATGAATAAGATAGGCATTATGAAAGTATATAATTTACCAATATGGAAATAATGAATGGGATTTACGAGCATGTGCTGTACGGTTTTCTCCGGCGTTTCTTCGTTTGTGGTAAACATGGATGGAGAGTCCGCTCCGAATGAGTACAAAAACATTAGTCTTGTTCCTCACCCACACACCACTCCCCTGTGGTATCATCACTAGAATTCAAGTTATCTATATACAATATTTAATGTTTGGAATATGATATTTGTCTACAAATGCTGGATGTTTTGAAGGAAAATAATGATCTTCTATCTTGGATACCTGGGGTAAATTTAAATAACTAATGGTGTACGATGGAAAAAAACACACATTAATTCGACCAAAACTCCGTCCCAGAAATCATTTTATAGATAAAAATTAACAAAAATAAATACTTTCATCTGATAATCGGCTAATTCAAAGTTTTCCGTTTGGAAAGGAAAGGAAAATAATATCATTATTTTTATATAAAAGATTAGTTGAGCGACAGCAGCTGTGTTTTTGACCTCATATTTATTTGCTTTTCGTGTTTTCGCTATCATTTTCCCGTATACACGCCACACAAATATACATAAAAAGATTACAATTTGTCAATTAACTTTGACCTATTATAATTGTACATTCAAATTTGCCTAACTCAATGAAACCAGGGATGAAACTCGAGCTTTTAAAGCTGTCAACAAAATGAAACCAAGAAAACTACGCCATCTGTAAACTAATTATCAAGAATTACATTTTGAAAAATAAAACTTGAAAAATCAATTAAAAACCTTTTTGAGACCTTGAAAAAGTAAACCTTGTTTCTGTTTTGAATAGAATACCCAAGGAATAAAGAAAAACGTCTATTATATACAAAAATAACAGGATATTCTTTCTGAAAAATGATTTTTTTCAGCCTCAGGTGTCAACTTCCAGCGACAACTGAACAAACAGTTTTTCTCTCAATGCGTATCATAATGGCGCGAAAACAACGACCTGATGGTATTATCTAAAATCCAATTGTAATTCTAAAAAGCATTAAACTTATCATATTTCAAAGGAAAAATAATTTATTAAGTACTAATAAATGGATCTTTTTGAGGCCTAAGGAAACGTATAGTTGGGTTAATGCCTGAATGAATTCAAGGAAAACAAAACCAGCGAAGCAGCAAAAACATTCAAAGTCCACTTCGTTTCCTGTATTTGGGCATAATTTGTCATGTTTGGCAACTTCTTTCAACACTTTAGTTTCGGAGAATAAAACTACGGAGCTGGGGTCGATTGAATTTCTAACCAATTTTGTACCGGATCTAGGACTATATTCACAACAAAGGTTATTTTGAGGACGCTTAATCAAGCTTTAATCTTCATTAATCTTTGAACAAACTAACGAGCGAGGGGTCTTAAAACAGTTAAAACTTTAAGCCAAAAATGAAAACAATTTAAAGTTGAAACTTTGACGGTATTGCGTGGTAACTGGTACCAAAGATCCAGAGATTATAGGTCACTTTATCGCCATATTTTGAAGATCTTCCGTTCTGGGGTTTGGCGAGAGAAATCCTTCACTTTTCCAATCAAACTTCTTTGAATGTATACACACAGTTTTGTGATGCTGAATTCAAGTTTCAATTCCAGTTCAAGTAGCGGCGAGCAAGTCATTTCACGAGAAGCGACGATATTTTATTGCCTTATAATGGGACTGATTTTGACAACGGCGGTGTTTGGGAACTGCCTTGTTCTTCTGGCAGTCAAACGAACAAAATCTCTACGAAACACTGCGGCAATCTTGGTAGTAAACCTCGCTTGTGTAGACTTGGCAGTAACTATTTGTATAGTGCCATTTGTAATCACCACGGCGTCTGCTCAAGGATGGGTGTTGTCAGACAAGCTGTGTAGAGTCACAGGTTTCTTCAACTCGTTTTTGACAGCAGCACAGATCATGGCTTTACTTCACATCAGTGTAAATCGTTTCGTTGCTGTGACTTATCCTCACTCGTACGACACAAAACTGTCGAAGAAAATTACTCTAATGATGGTTATAGCGGGCTGGATTCATTCTATGTTTTGGTGTTTGATGCCGTTTTATGGCTGGGGCGCCATTGGCTTCATCAATGGAACTTTATTTTGCAATATTTTATGGTCTCAGCAAATAAGCTTCGCTGCTACAGTCCAAGTTATGTGTTATTTTATCCCGTGCATTATCGCCGGTGTTCTGTACCTCGGTGTCTACATCAATATACATAAACACATAAAAAAAGAACGAACTAGGTCGACCATGTCACTAGGTGAGACAAATATTGCAGCTGCCGTCACGCGATCCGGTGATACGATCCGAAACTCAATCCATGGATCTTTGGAAGACGTTGAGGAGGCGCGAGCGAGCAGGGAAGCAGCGAGAGCTGCTAAGCTTAAAAGGAAACGACAGCGTACAATGGAGAACCGAGTGACCAAGACTCTACTCGGAGTTGCTGTCGCTTTTGCTGTTTGTTGGTTTCCCAGAGGAATTGCAAACTTGTGGGCACTGTCTGTGGATCGACAGAATGTACCTCTCGCTTTGGAGTACGCGTCGACTGCTTTCGTCTTCTTGAATTCGTCCGTAAACCCAGCCATCTATGGCGCTCTCAATCGAGACTTCTACAGAGCTTTTGTTGGTATTCTTTCTTGTGATAGGATTGGACGAAACAGAAGTGATACTGAAATATCTGCTGGATCAATATCGTTGGCAAGAAAGATATAGAGTAATATGCAATGCCCTATTACCCTCGACCTCATGTCATTATATATTTGTCGGGGGTATCAGGGGTATTTGAACTATACTTAGCTCTCTTAACCTCTATCTTATTGTAGGAAGATATAGTTATATGCAATACCCTATTACCCTCGACCTTATGTCACTATATATGAGTCGGTCGTATCAGGGGTATTTGAACTTAACTTAGCCCTCTTAACCTCCATCTCATGGTCATCGCAACAAACAGATTGCGTAATTGACCTTCTTAGCCTCGATTTCATGTAAGACGGATCATCGTCTAGGAATGACAATCGCTAATGGAAAGTCTAAGGTTAGACTAAGCCCTCTTGACCTCGATCTCATGTCAACTCTTGGTGTTCTGTTACTGGAAGCCTGATCTCACTGAGCAGGTTAATGATATTATCTGGAATGAAAAATGACGTTTTTATATTGGGCTATAAAAATGTAAATAGTTTACAGATTGCGTACACAGTATGACACATGCAATTATCATAATGTATATAAACGAATGTTAAATCATAAAACAATATTATCAATTCCATGCATGCACTGTAAGCTGTATTGTAACATTGATTTTTACAGCGGCTGCGCGCAAAAGTATGACCGCATTAAATGTGTTCGCATGCTTCTCTGCACAGGCTTTTTGCGGCCAAACGAGCTCTTACACGCCTTACACGGTCAAATCTAGTCAGATGACCACTCGACGTTACAATACATCGAATCTACAGCACTTTCTCTATGTATCCATTAGTTACGACTCTGACGACAGCGAACCAATCACAATTGCAGCGGTTTTCCCTGTAGAATTACACTAATCTTGTCCAACAAACAACTACACAGTATCTAAGTTGTTTCAAAGTATACCACAAGGATTACGAGGCGTTTTTTATTTATTTTCACAGAAGAGTAAACGATTGAGACAGTTTATATTTAATTTTCAGGAATCATGGTTATAAACCCTTAGATATTCTAGCCAATTTGCTGAGCTTCTGGGACATAGCAACGGTAACTAAGGGAAGTCGAAATCATAAATTTTTTTGATAGAGTGAAGTCATTAAACGCGTGAAATAGACATTAGACTAATACACTTTAGTAGACCCTAATTCCATTGTTTTCTTCTGTGTCTATTTGACTATTACACGTTGACTAACGTTTTTTATTTCACGGGTTAAATGCCTTCACTCTATACGATGGTCTAATTTTGCTAAAGGTTGAAAGTACGAGTGCAACTCAGTTGATGTAATATATTATGAAATAAAATCGTTTTCTATATTTTGTATTGATTCTATACCTAATATTGTAATATGTGTAATTTCTATTTTGATGACTGGTATATTACATCTACTGGGTGCTATAACGCGTTTTCACATGAAGTAGTCACAACCGCCATATTGGTGTACCTTTGACAATAAATTTGTCGTTAGACAGTTTCATGTAGATTTAAGTTACGGCAAACGTCAAACGTCAGTTGACCAGTGAAAAAGTATTTCACATTACTAAAAAGGAATTGCAAAAAAATCCAAGTAGTAGAAAAATAAACTGAGAATATTTGTGTGTGGTGAGAAAGTTTGTAAACGTTTAAGTGAAATACAGGAAAACGATGAAAACGTGGTCACGTTTGCCGTTTGCGGGAAGAAATATAGTCAATCTAAAACTCTCTATTAGTTCCTTTGGTTAGGTACATCAATATGGCTTCCATCCATTGCCAGTTAACTCTTTAGGTAGTAAGTGAAAACGCTCTATAAATGACGTGCTTCCCATCCTATAAAAAATGAAAGGACAATAGACAGCCGCCATCTTAGCTTATGACATGGGCCTTGTTTAAGCGGCAGCCATTTTGACTGGAATTCTATAATGCGTAGCCTTGCATTCAAATACTTTAGAATGCATTTGTGCGGGTTAAGCAATGCCTTTTATTCTCTTTATCGTCATGTCAGTTGACAAAAGAAACCAAGACTATCTTTTGTTAAAATCAACCAACATGGCGACTGTGAGGTCACATGTACATTGAAAAAACATGGCTACCATGCAGCTGGCCGCCATTTTGGTTGACACTGTTATGAAACCAAGACCAAAGTCAACCAACATGGCGGCTATGACGTCACATGTGCAGTGACAAAAGACATGGCCGCCATGTTGGTTGACACTGTTATGAAACAAAGACAAAAGTCAACCAACATGGCGGCTATGACGTCACATGTGCAGTGACAAAAGACATGGCCGCCATGTTGGTTGACACTGTTATGAAACAAAGACAAAAGTCAACCAACATGGCGGCTATGACGTCACATGTGCAGTGACAAAAGACATGGCCGCCATGTTGGTTGACACTGTTATGAAACCAAGGCCAAAGTCTATGTTCGAGTCAACCAACATGGCGGCTATTACTTCACATGCTTCGTTAAGAAAAAAAAGTACAAAATTCATTCAGAAGGAACTTTAAGCTTTAACTGACTAGGCACGAATAATGACAGGGTATTTCAAATCCTTTCCTTTGCGACATTCCTCTGGTTTAGTTACGAGGCATTCAAAAGGACTAAACGTCTTGTTGAAACAGATGCGAATACCACCAATGTATTGATCATCACCCTATAAGGAACAAATCAAGGAAGGACTGGTCAAACACGACACATTCTCGACCTTAACCCGTAGTGGTCACAGTATTGATCCCCGTATACACCACGTCGTATGTAAGTAGAGTAGCTTATTGATTCTCTCCTGTGCTTCGAGGGTTTTCCTTCCCCCGCCAAATTAAACTTTAAACTTTTTTTTGTTAACTACTGGCTATTAAGTACTGCTACCCTCGTAAAACAAGATTATTTATTTATATTGTACTCCAGAGCACTGCCGCACTTAATGCGCATGCGTAACTAACACTCTAGAGCCCGTGTTCCTTTTGGTCGTAGGCTAAAAACAATGTCCGGGTTTCCGTTTCATGAGATAAAACACAAAATTATACGCAGATAAATTGTGGCTTACCCTATCCTTCACACAAATGACTCGACCTTTTACACCATATTCCTTCATTATCGCGTCTTCAAATTCTTCCACCTAAAGGATAATCAAGTTAACCGTTAATTATACGCAGATAAATTGTGGCTTACCCTATCCTTCACACAAATGACTCGACCTTTTACACCATATTCCTTCATTATCGCGTCTTCAAATTCTTCCACCTAAAGGATAATCAAGTTAACCACAGATAGTCCAGTTTCAATGCGAGTGCTCTCTGCTATTGCGATGGAAGAGGAGAATGGGTAGCTAACAATCGACAAAACTGCCTCAAGCCAACATCAGAGAACAGTAAATATATCATTACACTTTCCTTAGCGGCAAGTTAGAGTTTATTAATTTTTCTAGAGATACCTGTACTTGTAAAATTTGTGCTTAAAAGTGGTGCTCTTGTACACGAGTCACGTGGTTACCTTGTAGGTTTTGTCGTCGCTTGGGGAAAGTCCTTTGTCAGCCAACATACTGCAAGTCAAAAGTAGAGTACAGAATATAAACGTGTATTTTCCGAGTACAAAGACAACGTATAGGATTACGGGTCCAAAATGAAAAGTAGTTCTATTAAAGATTTTGTGCTACTCTTTCTTCGTGGTAGGATTAATTGTCAAGAGTCTAATTGTTTTAGGTGGAGGTTGAATCATTGCGAATATTTTTCGCTTCATCTTAGTGGTTTTTGGACCCGGAAATACTTCAGAACTTAAACGCTGTATTACACAGGTCAAATCGGAAGCGTGAACTCTAAATTAGTGTTTCGAAAAATATTGCCATTTCCGTGAGCGTGACGGTATAGCGTCTGAGCATTTTCATTGGCTGAACAAATGATCTCAGCAGCGATTGGTTCAAAGGTAGTCATGAATTCCCTGCCATGACGCGTGGTGCAGTACCGAGTCTGACCAATTTCACTGGCAGAGCAATGACCCCTCACCTGCTGAGATTGGTTCAACGGTGATGACTTCATCTTAAATCTGCACTCATTAAAGTACGGAGTAGATTTAGTACGACTCTGCATGCCTCACGGCTCAAGGCGTGTAAATTGATCGAAATCCTTGAACCAATGGTAACATCACGACACGGCGCGTATGTACGCCGTGCTGTGCGGTTTTCACAGTCGCCAGACAATCAGTACACAATCCCAAGTACCAGAGGCTTTCGATTGCAACAGGCCATTTGCAGGAAATAATCACATGACTATTACTGGATGGCAAAAAAAATCATAGTTAATGGAGCGGAATGGTTTTGAAATCTCATAGAATAAAGGTATTGTTTTGCGTTTGAGGTTGAACCGCACCATCACGTGATACTGACTGTGCACAATGGACCAAAGTAAGTATGTTGAAAATACTTATTTCCTTATTATTTTCATGTATGAACATTTTGAAAGTGAAAGCTTTCATTCGATGACCACAAACTAAGCGGATAAATATTTTCGCATAGATACAGCTAAGTTACTAGAAGATAAATAAGAAAGATTAGGATTAATTAACAAATAATAACCATCTTAAGAAGTTTTTTAGGGAAAGAAACTTCTATATTCCCAAATACTGTGAACAAACGGAGCAACTTTTCCTCCTCTGTGCACGGTCAACGTCATATAATAATGGAATAAAGTCCAAAAAAACCTAGAACAGTAGGTTTCCAACCATTCCGCTCCATTAACTATGAAAAAAATCAGACTCCCCTTATTTAATAACTTTTGCTGGATTACTAATGTCATATCCAAAACCTTTTTCCAAAATACTTTTTTGCCTTCATAAGATACTTTCGATTTCAAGATACGAAGCATTTTAAAGTTTGTTTGCCATCCAGCAGAGCCTTCCCCAAGGGACCTTTGGTACGTGACTGTTAGTTGCAAATGGTCTAATTTGTATCTTCCTTACTTCAGCAGATTGGTGTGTAGATTCAGCGTCAGGGCCTTGAGGAAGTACGCGTGTTCATTACTCACAGCAGGAAGAGAGGCAGCACACGTGCCATGCCTCTCCCATTCGTGTTTCCTAGAAAGAAACCCAAACATTTTTTGAGGTACTAGTATTTTTTACAGTACAACTACTTTTACTTGGGCCACCTAGAAAGCAAGAACCGGAATCAAACTGTAAATTGAAAACAATTCTTCGTTTGCACGTTACGAGATCGCGGCTATGTTGGTACCATATTTCTCATTAGCATCCATTGTTAACGGTACCACAATGGCCGCCATGTTTTTGTCTTTTAACTCTCTTGGGAATGCTTGCAACCCATCAATACATTAGAGTAACTTGTTTGCATGACTGTGTAAAGCTCAGTGCTGTAAGCTTTACGTGCCGTGACGTTTTTTTACAATTTTAAATGGCTGATTTTTTTCCTCGCGCAATGTGATTGGTTTGGCAGTTTCATGGACGTGACCGTGTCCGCGCCGTGTTTTTGCCATGTTCCGGACATTTGATTGAATGGAGAGTAAATTCTCGCGCAATGTGATTCGTCTGGCGTATGCCTTGCCGTGTCACGTCCGTGTTCGTGCCGTGAGCTTTTCACAGTCATTACGAAAACTGCTCTACAACATTGGGTAACGGAGCCAAGCAGCAAAAAAAAAAAGCCTTTTAACATATCTTATTATTCTCATGTGGAACTGACGATGGCTATCTAATTGTTCAGGGTCAAATAACCATTCTTGTACAGTCTAGGTTTCTGATTGGCTCGACTACCCAAAGTTTGAATGCATTGCATTCAGTGGCCCTGGTTAGAGTAGTTGCACTGTTATAACATGAATAGAGATTCAAAAATTGTACATACCAGAGGTGTTCACTTTTTGAGAAATCAGGCAGGGAAATCCATTGCCTATTCATCTTTGATTTGAGATCCTACAGACAGCAGATTGTTGCACATAGATATATTGACATGATATTTGGAAATAAAATGTGTGCTTGTGTTATGCTGTTTTAAAGAATGCAGGGACTGGCAGAATGAAAAACAAGGTATTCAGTATGCAGTAGATTTTTAGAAGTAGCTGCACTACAGTGGTGTAGCCAGCATTTTGGGGGGAGGGGGGGGGGGGTTGGCTGGACCTTTGACATACATAGATTACTCCACTAAGTTTTTTGTTTTATTTTCTCTTATAAAGACTGCATCCAGACGTCAAGGGGGGGGGGGGGGGTAGGGAGTGAGGGTGGGCTTTAAAACCCCTGTAAATCACTCTCCCCCTGGCTACACCCTGATATGCGTGGATAACTATGGATAACTACATTTAATTACTGTTCTTGTTTTATTTTCTTTCAGATAGGCCGCACTCAGATGCCAAGCAGACAGGGGTATGGGGCGTCAAGACCCTTGTACCCCCTGCCTACACCCTTCATGTGCATGGATAACTGCATTAGGATTACATAAGAATCAAAATGAGCCTTTTTAACCTTACCTCAATCTCATGTGAATCGAATTTCCAGGACTTATTACAGTACCCAGGATTTGGAGATCCATCAATGGTAGGCCTGATTAAACAAAAGAATGTCAAAAGTATTTTTTCAAGTCAAAGGGTTTTTTAAATTCAACAACAAAAACAACTGACATTTTGATCTTGCTGGGTCAACATAATTTTCAAAATGAAATGGAAAGAGTTTGAACGAATAATTTAGAATCAATTTAAGTTCTCAAGGAAGTGCAGGGGTTTTGGGTGCTTTTGGAATAACATTCCTTATCCTCTAAAGGAATTCCCAAATCAATGTGGTCAAAATTAAAATTGCTGGGTTTCAATTGGCTAATTATTAGCTGATAAAAATCTTATTATTTGCTCCAAATGGTGGTCAAACACTGGACACCAGGTGCTGTCAACTAGAAGAATTAATTGGAAACTTGCGATTCAGCTGATAAACATTCCTTACCAGGAAATGATGCCAAGTGAAACCCAGCAACAGAAGATGCCTGTTATTGCGTGAAGTCTCAAAGCATGTGAAGATGAGGAGGATGAAAATGATGTACTAGCACTTTATGTCACGAAAAGCATGATTTTTTGATGAAAAAATGAAAAGTGGAAAACCCAGAGATAAACCATTGAATACCATGGAAGAGAACTAACGCTGAAGCAATAGGACGTTTGAATGATGGAGTCATTAACATCTACTACCAGACTCCCTTTAACACTTTCTTTTGTTCAGTTAATTATCACCCATTGTCTTACTATTCTCGATCATGAGGGAATACAAATTTAATTAAGAAAGAAAATTTACTAAGCAATATGGTAGTGGGAGTTAAATGACACCATCATGCAAACGTCCTATTCTACTGCATCACACATATACCAATGGGTTTGGGAATTAAATCAGGTTGCATGGATGAGAAACAGGACCTTTAACACTATGCTGCCTGTGCTTAATTCTTTAAACTTGATGGATAAGTGCTTGCATGAACGATATACAGTCAATGTCATTAACGTTGTCCACCAAAAAAAGACATTTACACATTTACACATTTAAACTAAAGGAAATATCATGTGTTTCATTATGTATTCTTTGCCTCGTGTGTGTCAGCCTGAACTTTAAACTTAAAATTCAACTTGTGAATCGAAAATCCAGAATGCCATGACCATTTAGTGAGGATTTAAGATGGAGAATGGTATTTCAGCATTTGTTTTATGCCAGAACGTTCGAGAAAACATGTGATATTTCTTTTAGTCTAAATGTCTAAATGACTAAATGTGTAAATGTGTAAATGTGTAAATGTGTAAATGTGTAAATGTGTAAATGTGTAAATGTGTGAATGCATGTGTGAATGTGTGAATGTGTAAATGTGTAAATGTGTAAATGTGTAAATGTGTGAATGTGTGAATGTCTTTTTTTGGTGGACAACGTTAATGACATTGACTGTATATGCATTTCAAAAAACGTTGTCCAAGCCAAAACCAAAATATTCCAAGAACAGAGAATAGATGAAATGATATAATCATTTATTAATAATAATAATGATAATATTATAATAATGAAATAATAATAATGATGATAATAATGATGATGATGATAATGATAATGATAATATTATAATAACGAAATAATAATAATGATGATGATAAATAGAGGATATTACATGGGCGCACGGAGATACGAAATTTATCTTCGAGTGTTGAAAAATCTCTCACAAGTGAGCACAGCGAACGAGTGAGAGATTTTCAACACAACAAGATAAATTTCGTAATCTCCAAGCACCCATGTAATATTCTGTTTATTATATAATTATCAATGAAAGTATGTTTTGGCTTTTTCAGGCAATTCTTTCCGTGTATTTTCGAATAGCCATCGCAATGGTGTTATTTTCACACGTGAAAATAACATGTTATTTTCACGTGTGAAAATATCAATTTTTCGAAATAGAGAAAAATATATATTTCATTGGTAATTATATAATAATGATTATTATTATTTATCATTAATTATTATTTAATTACTCACCATAGACCATGTATGGTCCAGTTTTCCACATCATTTGGAACACAGTCATTTCTGAATCTATAATCATTCACTATTCTAAAGCTTTGATCTGTCTGGGGAAGTTATTGAAAAACAAAAAAAAGGCTGGATGAATGAATGAACGAATGAAAAATGAATGAATAAATGAAGGCTAGGCTCGCCATCTCCTTTAGCTTAAAAAAGGTATAACAGAAAACTCAATTCTTACGAGCGTCAACCCCCCCCCCCCGACTCCATCCCACCCCACCCAGGGAGAGTATATTACTTACTAATGAATCTGCATTTTCTTTATAATAGCACTGGGATTGTGGCCACCATTGACTAAACACAAAGTACTTCCAATCATGGGATTGCTTGGCAAACCTGAAAGAATATAGCGCAATAAATAAGGTAAAACAAATGATAGCCTACTCTAAAATATATTATAAAATAACTGTTCTAAATCTCGCATTCTGATTGGTTGGAAGCATGTGCTTTATGAGGGCACACAGCACATGTGTGCCCTTTCAGTTTTGTCATTCCTGTAATTTGTATCTCATAAAAGAAATAAAAAACTTGCTTGCTGTGCTGTGTGCAGTTATAAAGCACTTGGGGATTGGCAGAACACTCGGGAAGTGTCTAGAAGCACTCTGCTACGTGTTAGGAGAAGCACGTCACGTAGCAGAGTGCTTCTCGAGTGTTCTGCCAATCCCCACATGCTTTATGACTGCACACAACAGCTCCGCACACTTTCTATTTTTCTTTACTATTGGCAGTGGCATTTCAGCAGTGCCATGTTTTAATCAAAGAAAAAAACCATGGCAAAAGTAATAATAATAGGAAAATACTGGTTTTCTTACCCTTCTTCACCAAGGGAAATGGAAAGAACAATGGCAAATGACAACAGCAGCAGAACTAAAAAATATAGAAACATAAGAAAAGAAAACAATGTAACAAAGTAAACAGAGAAAGTAGGAAGTTTTAAAAATACAATATATTTATATTTATATGTGAAAAATTATCATGTTTTTTGGTTTTCATTCTTGCATTCATTCTTCTGAATTGAAAGTGTTTGGTGGTGTAAAAGATTAAAAATTAAATCGTAAAAGAGTGCTTAGAATTCATGGGTATTTTACATTTTGAAACAATATTTTGGAGTGTATGTACTACCCCAACTTGAAGATAACATATTTTTAGTGACCTACTTTTAATAGACGCTAAATATCATACCCCCCAGTACCCCCAGTACCCCCCACCTTTCTCAGTCTAAAAATGAAGTATGAAAGTGTACTATGACGAAAATCGCTCAAACTTGGATTCAGCTGAAACTTCCTAACAATGCTCTTTAAAGGTCCAATAATCACTGTATGAAGTGTTTTCTCGATATTCAGGACGAAAGTATGATATTTTTACGATTATTTTTTTGGAGTTTGTGACGTCATTTTCGTCATAGTAGCACTTGAACGATGACCTTCGAAAGTTCCTGGTTTCTAGTTTCATAAATAAATATTTCTTATCGATGTGATAAAGAAGCTCAAAATATCATATACAAGCTTAGATGAGAGTATGTGTATATATATGTATATATATGTATTTGTGTGTATTTGTATATATACAAGCTTACATCAATCACAGATTTGACCTGATTTTTTAGATTCTAATTTATGAATTTAAGATTTCAGCTATGTTAAATTTATAACTCAACAAAACATTAGTCGATTTCCTGTTTCTAAAGTTTGTATTCAGAAATAATAGATTATGAATATGAAGTAATTTCAAATAATGCTTATCGCTGCAATGAGGCTGAATGAATCCAGAAAGGAAAAAGAGCATTTTTATTTCCGCGCTCAAACTTTTTTGTCACCATGCGCTTGTCTCGGGACAAAGACTCTCTGCAGAAGCTTATAAAGCAGATAATTTCCTGTAAACAAAACAAGTTAAAATGCCAATGCATGTTGTATTTACCTCTCTTTGTCTCCATCTGGAAAAAGCTCGTTGGATTTGACCACAAATAAAGCAATATGTGAACTACCTTTAGTTGGGAATCCTTAGAAGAATTTTGAAGAATAAAAGTCACATGCTTATAAATACAGATAGAACGCGATCACTGATTGGTCTATTCATTGTTTCCGGTAAAAGCTTACGTGTTATATAAAAGAAAATCTGATTCTTCATCTAAAGAACCCTAGCATGAATCTTAATACGAAACTAGGAATTATAATCTTTCTTGATAAATATTTCCAATGAAATATTTTTTCAAAGGTTTATCTGTAGTTAATAACAAACCAAGTTTGGGCTTCCTGTGTTCAAGGAATTTACTCTCAACATTGCGGGATTTTTATTCGATCAGCTGATAAAAGTCTTTTAATCTCATTACTTACCCCAAAAACAAAATTGATTCTTCGTGAAAACTTGTGATTCAGCTTATTCTGGACGGGACAGTGCTTGCACGGGACAGGAAATGACGCAAACTGAAAACCAGTTATTGGGCTTGCTGTGGAGTTTAGGTCGAGAGGGACTATGTTCTACATTCCATTCAACGGCGAAAATTTCAAAGTTTTGAGCAAAAAGCCTTAGATTTTAAAATTACTTTTTCTATTCCTAAGAATGTCTGAAGACTGGAATTTTACTGAGGATGAGATAAGGGATAAGCTAGCTGAGCTTGGATACAGGAATATTCCTAGAGAAAAGCTGAGAGAGTTTGCTGATGGTGAGTCTTTATTCCATCAATCTTTATTTTTTCAATAAGTTTACAAAACAAAGCTTACTTTATCTTAAGCTTAGATCTACATTTTCAATTTTTGAGCCTTTTATGATTTATTTGATGACTAAAGTCCACGAATTGCTTGTAATCAACATCAAAGCAGCCATTTAAAAAGATAAATACGTATACTTCTGGATATTTTCGTTGATCAAACCTTTTATAAGCTTTCTAACCCTGACTTAATAGTTACCAGCAGCGCTGTCTAGATACAAATGTATGTCAAAACAAGAAACTGATTTTTGATGTTTTTTTTGATATTGTAGATCTACAGCAGCTTATAAAGTTTGAGTCCTCAGCTACCAATCAGCAGAGAGGTACAGCTTCATCATCAACTTTAGACACTACAGAACAGATAGATAGCTTTGTCAGTACAACAGATGAACAGACTGAGACCTCACCAGAATCAGACAAAGAGAGGCTTTATCCAAGAAGAGCAGCAGAAATAACCAGCAAGAAAGGAGTAAGTAGATCAACTTTGATCAAATTTGAGAATCCTAATATTATTATTAATTTATTAATTTCATTAATAATTTATAGTTGAGTCACATACCCTATGGTAAAGAGAACTACTTATATCCCATTAAAGAGGTTGATACACCTACATCAGATGGCACTTCAGTTGATTATGAAAGACCTAGTCATAAATTGGCCAAAAAGAGGAAAGTACTACGACGGAGAAATGGAGAGGCTAGAGTGTTTGATGAATCATTTACTTCCACAGATTCAGGTAGGGATTTATTGGGTTAGTTTCATAATAAAAAATTATCGAATGAGGTTATCAAGGTATGGCTAACTTACAGATTGAACCCTGAAACAACCTCTGGGCTGATCTAAATCAGGGCATGGCTAACTTACAGATTGAACCCTGAAACAACCTCTGGGCTGATCTAAATCAGGGCATGGCTAACTTACAGATTGAACCCTGAAACAACCTCTGGGCTGATCAAAGTCAAGGCACGGCTAACTCACAAATAGAACCCTGAAACAACCTCTGTGCTGATCTAAGTCAGGGCATGGCTAACTCACAGATAGAACCCTGAAACAACCTCTGTGCTGATCTAAGTTAGGGCATGACTAACTTACAGATTGAACCCTGAAACAACCTCTGGCTGATCTAAGTCAGGGCATGGCTAACTTACAGATTGAACCCTGAAATAACCTCTGTGCTGATCTAAGTCAGGGCATGACTAACTTACAGATCAAACCCTGAAACAACCATTGGGCTGATCTAATTCAGGGCATGGCTAACTCACAGATAGAATTGGGACTTTTTTTGCTGAGAATTTAGGAAAACTGCAGAACCCTGATAAAAAAACTTAGAGTCGTGGGAGAGCTAGACCTATCAAACTCTACTCACATGTGTGGTGCCAAGTCAAGGAATCAAACCCAAAAGCCCAGAGTTGAGAGATAATTGCTATTATCATATGACCCGTATGGCGTGAGCAGGGCTGTATGGCTTTGAGCGAGAAGTCTACAGCCCTACTCAAAACCTTCGACCGTATTGACATAATTTGCAATTTTTAAAATATCTTTTTTATTTAGGGTCATATGATAAAATGCTTATTGACTGAGTTAGATCGGGCTGTACAGGAAAATATTTGGCTCTCGCTAATATGTACGGACCTCGCTGCCCTCGGTCCGTACGGCATCACCTCAAGCCAAATATTTTCCCGTACAGCCCTCCCACTCAGTCAATAAGTACATATTGCTATACCTCTCTTGATTCCTGATTTTGTTAATACATTGGGTAGCTTTCAGTTTCATTCAATTTGATGTAATGATGCAGTATGATGTTACTACTAGATATCGTGTGTTAATACACTGTATGACCAGCTAACCACTGACCCTAGAAAACAACTTTTCAATATATATAATATATATATATATATATGTTATTTCACTCAAGGTTCAACAGGAACTGATATTTCAGAGCTTGAGCAGAGGTTGAGAGAACTTCCCTTGTGTGACCCAAAATATGACAACATATTTCAACAACCTCTCGATTACCGTCCGTGGGAGGGGCAACAAGCTGGAGGTGCATTACCATCATGTAAGTATATTACTGTACAATTATTGTATGATCTGCTGAACTGTATGGGTATTAGCAATGGACTGCTCTAAAGCCAAGATTCTTTGATGATTGTACTTCCTCCCTATTATTGAAATAATCTTATTATCTTTCACATTACGATTCAGATATCAGACCAAGAACAAGTCATCCTCATACAAGAGGAATCAAAAAGTGTGACCCAGTGAATAGGTAAAATGTTCCCAGATGTTTAGAGCGAGCAATTGTAGTGTTAGGACTTCATAATGGTTCTTTATGTCATCATCCTTGGCATTGCAGCTCTTTCTACGTATGACGTGAAAAGGTTTCCGTGAAAAGCACCAACTTAATGCTATGAAGAACTAAGCACGAAAACATACACATAGAAAAAAGTTTTGAAAATATCCTTGTGTCATCGACCAGCATCGCCGTCCCCAATTCTTGCCGATGCATAAGGTCTCTCGATGGAACACATCCAAACCACATTCAGCAAATCATAGCAATAGCCAAGCATTCTCACCAATATTCCAAGTAATTGCGTAATTGAATAATTTAGTCAAAAGCTAAATTAATAATTGCTCTCAAAACCAGTTGTATAGACTCAAAAGTTTATCATTTATTGCTTTTAATACTTTGAATTACTGAAAATGAAGGTTACAGACTAAATGGTGTTGTAATTGTTGTCGACTAGGTATCGTCAGTTCAGTCGTGAATGGGAGAATAACAAGGCTCCAGGAGAAAAGAGCCACAAGTCATTACGATGGAATGTTAGGGTATGAAATCTTATCAATGAGGAGCATTATTAATATTTTTTAGCAAGATTCATATAGATATTCCTGTCTCTTCTGTCCTTTGGAGAGAAAAAACCATGCTTATTTTCACAAGGGTAGTATTTATTAGCCTGTGGTAAACAAAACCTGTAGCCCTAGGTCCATTATCAAATTTAGAAGTTAATTTTTGAGGAGGGAGTACAGTAAAACAAGAGAACCTGAAAAAATCCCTTAAACCACAAGAGGAAGCAAACTATGAACTTGACTCACATACAATGACAAATCCAAGGATTAACCCATGGTCACAGCAGCATGAGACAGTGCGTTAGCAGTGAACACCATGGGAAAGGACCCCATGTCTCCTAGAAGCAAAGTAGGGGATAGGAAATGGCAGTGTGAAAATGATATAAATCATTTAAATATATTTATATTTTGAAGTGAGGAATAATTTCAATTATTGTTCTTTTTTTCTTTTTTAAGGGACAATTATTACAGTGTGATATCTTTGAGGTAAGGCTGTTTAAAAAATCATTAGAGACCTTTTTAGCATCAGGTTTGCCATTTACCACTAGGGAACAGGTCAAGAATCATCTTGGCAAACAGAAAAACCATTTGTATCAATGAAATTCAATATAGCAGCTCTTCCATCCGCCTTGCTGAATGTCAAAATTTTGATTTAAAACGCCTGATTTTGAACTGTAGTTTGAGGTTTGCAGTACCTACTGTATAAGGAGCGTCATGCTGAAGCTCTATTATTTAAATTACAGCACTGTTTGCCATCACTGTCATATTTGCCAAAAAGTGACATACCATATTTTGTTTTTTTAGCGACCTCAACGGCGGTATGTGCCAAATAACTATGTCGTTCCCACTGACAAGAAACGGCAAAATCTACGCTGGCAAGTTAGAACAAATATGGCAAGAGTTTGAATAACTCTGCTGTAAGATACAGTAGCAGCAGGGCATGGCAGAATCAACAAGGGCTGTAGGATCTTTTGTGCATACATGTGGAAGATCTAGGAAATTCCAAAGGTAGTGATGGGGGGAGTGAGGTAGGCTCGAGAAAATAGTATCACAGATATAATGTGAAAGGTAAGGTTTTTAGATGAGAATCCTTAACCAAATGGGGGAGTCCTGAACAGCCTTTTACTTTCAGAACCTATTCTATGAGCCTTTTAGCTTGGCATACAAGTTTCTCCCATTTCAGACCATGGGTTATTCCCTAGAGTACGAATTTCTTTGTTTAACATTTTGGCATGAGAAGAAGCTGGAATATGGATATAAGTAAACAAAGAATCTTATTCTCAAGAGACTGACATATGGTCTGTAATGAGAAAACATATTCAAGCTAAAAACATCTACTGTACCAGCATTCCTTGTCATTGTGTTTTCAAAAGTAAATCCTGCCTCTAAGTTTTTAAATTTTCTCCCCATTGTTATTTGAATCAAGAATTTATTTCCTTGAACCGGTATATAATTCAATTATTATTCCTCGAGTGTTTTTGATATCTTCTTCACTAAGTCAGTGTAAGTATATCAATAATTATTGTAAATAGTAAATTTGAGAATAAATTGTTTTGAAATAATAATTTACAGTTTTTTTAATACTTTGCTATGTTCTTCCTTGCGAGAACTTTACACAACCAAAGATTGCTGAAATGTAATATTATATGGGCAGACACTAACGGTGGCACTTGAAGAAAGTTAACCAATCACAGCATAGTTTGTCGCACTTGAACCAATCAGCAGCAAACAAAGTAAAATACATAGATTTTATCAACTGTGGGAATCAGAGATCGTGATCGGCCAAGGTCAATATGATACTGATTTGTACTCTTTTCTGATTCTTTATCTTGAATTTTGTTTAAGTGGTCCCAGTTTGTATGTCTGTACTGTATTACTTATCACAGGGTTCTTGCTGAGGTAACCACTTAAAATTCAAGGAGTATACAAGGACCCAAAAATGAAATTTCAAGGAGTATGTTCAGCTAAATATGCCAAGGTTTTACATGGTGGTTGCACATGGCCGACTTTCAGATTTTCTGATCTTTCTGACTAGATCTAGGTCAGAACCATGCAAGTAATGATCAAAGCAAAAATTCAAGGAGTTTAAGGAGTAGCACAAACTTGCATGAACCCTGTTATTAGCAAAGTGAACCAGTCATTTAAAAAACCATACACAAATAATGATATTCTATTTCAAATCCTTTTATTATTTACAAGTCTAGAGTAACTTTCAGAGAATGTCAACATTTCTATCCAAACTGGTTTTGTAAGATACGATTGTCTTCACAGAGTCTCTCTTCCAACCTCCTGACACCATCAAGGGAGATAATGATTTTGTGCCGCAGCAGAATACTATACACATTCACGTCTAAAATTAAAGGGCAAAAAAATACATTCATATTACCGAGCAGTTTGATTATTTCTATCTTATTTTTAGTGTTGATATCCTTTGTAATGGTGATGGTGATGAATTGTAGATAATTGATGATATGCTAATGATGACTGATGACGATGAATCATGATACATGATGATTATAAATTCTCTCAATATTTTGTTATCTCAAGCAATAGAGGTTTTGCACCATCACGTGCTCACAGCCATAATACAGCTTGGACAGCCTGTGGTTAGATGGCAGAACAATAAAATCCCTTTGCTCTCTTGCAAATTGAATTATTTTTCAAGTAAAACAATAATTGTATTGTTCCTGCCATCTAACATGGCTGCCATCATGTGATGGTAAAATATATAAAAAATATATATTGACTCCGACGAAGGACTAACGTCCGAAACGTCAGTTACTATTTTCACTACGGTGTATAACTTATCATTCTACGATAACTGTTTTATTAGAAACACCGACGCAGTCCACGCTAGTGTTTACTAGCCATCATCTACATAAAAAATATATAGGTTTGTTTATCATCAATGTTATGATAATAATATTCAGAATATTTTTAATGTTATAATGTAACTAATAAGCACAGATAATAATATAAGCTGAATCTAATAAGCAATTTTGTGATGAAATTTAGCAACACAACATACTTTCACTATGGTAGACATCAACTTTTCTCAAGTCTTCTGCGGCATCAGCAAGGGTGGCGTTTTTTAAACTAGTGAGAAAAAGGGTTAGGAATGATTCAATTTAACAAGACTGATAATGCTGGTGATGGTGATGATATTAATAATAATAAAATTATAGTATAATAAAGGGTAAACTTACTCACCCATCGACCAAAACTGCCGAGGTCCATCCTTGGTGTTCCAAAATGGGAATCAAATCCTAAAAAAGCATGAAAAAAGCATGTTCTAATTCCATTCATTTTCTTCCATTCTTTACATTCTCAATAACAATCATAACAGCAAAGTAGCTTTTGATGGATTGTCAGAAAACACACAGTTCTCTATGACATATGGAATGACTGCTAAGTTTGCAATCTTGTGCATTGATTGACATCAAACAGCAGTTTATTCTATTTTGCTCCTCGATGTCAAAAAAAGTGGTTGCTATTTTTTCTGTTCTTCTCCAGGTAATACCAAAAAAAATCGGAAATATTGTCAATACTGTACCTTATCTTGTTCAATGTCATCAAAAGATTCTACGATGTGAAGATCACCCTACAGCAGATGGTAAAGATCGATAATGAACAGAGTGGAACAGTAACACAGTACGATGTAGATGTGAAGATTTTTGTACTAAAGGCAAGTATAGTATTTATCATCAAATCCTAAAACAACCTCTGGGCTGATCCAAGTCAGGGCATGGCTAACTCACAAATCGAACCCTGAAACAACCTCCGGGCTGCTACCTCTGGGCTGATCCAAGTCAGGGCATGGCTAACACAAAGATGGAACCCTGAAACAACCTCTGGGCTGATCCAAGTCAGGGCATGGCTAACTCACAGATCGAACCTGAAACAAGCTCTGGGCTGATCTAAGTCAGGGCATGGCTAACTCACAGATCAAACCCTGAAACAACCTCTGGGCTGATCTAAATCAGGGCATAGCTAACTCACAGATTGTACCTGAAATGAACTCAGGGTGTGGCTAACTAACACATTGATTTGGAAATAGCAGACTAGTTGCCTAATGTAGAGGGGCTTCCTTACCTGTGCATATCGAACAGACAGAGCAACACGTAGTCCCATTCGTCTGACTTTCTTTGGTAAGGTATATTCATAATCTCTGGGTTTAGGACCATGGACAACACCACCTGCAAAAGTTAGAATAAAATATGATCAATGTAAAAACCTTCTACTTGACATCTGATCACAGTGTAATCCCTTCGTGGTTCATCTTTTGTGATATCAGACAGCTTAATAATAGTCTTTGTAATTGAAGAATGTTAGAACCTTACCTCCTCTGAATTGGGGTGCTCTTATACTTCCTTGCCTTGCTTTGCCAAGTCCTTTCTGTGACCACGGCTTCCGTCCACCTCCCCTTACCTCACTTCGTCCTTTTACACAAGCTGTGCCCTAATGAAATGAAAACTCAAATATGCATGTCATAACATTTTAGATAGAGCTTACTATGCTTCTCAGTTGAGTGCCACAAAGGTTTTTTCACCAAAAAGTGCATGTTGTTAGGGACATCGCTGATAATATTTATTGCTGGTGAAGTATGACCAAAATTGCTACCATTGACGATACTAGCGTTTTATATAACCGTTAGCGTCTTGAGATTGAATGAATATATTCATGCAAAAATAAGTCAGTAATGTATTTTGTTCTCTTCAGTTAAAACTTTTTAAAGCATTTTCGTCAATAACAAAATGCATTAATACTTACAGCTCGTCGCTTTGCTCTCTGCCACACTACTACTCTATGTAAAATATCAATTCTAGAAAAAAATGATTGATTGTGGGATGAATATGGAGAGGTTTATGAGGTTGGGAATTCGTGGATGTTGAAGGAAAACTCCTGCTCTATTGCATAGCACCAGCCTGCTGAGAAAATGTCAAAAAGGTCCTCACCGAGGGTTTTCAGCAAAGACGAAGTCATTTAATTCTACAATTCCTACTGGACTGTCATCTCTAAGCGAGGTAACCCAAGACAGGACACCAGAATTTTGGTTTTCATGTTTCCTTTCAGCAATAAATTGGCAAACGGATGGAGAAAATGTATCTGGAGAATAAAACAAATTTCATTAACTCAATCTAGCTTGTCCAATACTCTAATACTCCTGAAATAAAAATAAAATTTCATCAACCATAAAAGTTCTCTTTGCTTTCTTGCCCAAAAATAAATGGTACATGTTACCCACCCCCACTCCCCCCCCCCCCCCCCCTAAGAAAAACTACATTTCCCTAGCCTCACTCCCTTCCAACAACAGACACATAGGATCAAGATTTCGCGCCATGTGCAACGGTAGCAAACTGTGGTGCAATCCTCAAAACAAAACTACAGTTTTCCATGAATAGGAACCATGAGGCATCTGCAAGACTTTAAAGTGAGTTATATCAGAGTTCATGGAAGTCTTACTACGCTTTTAATACGATCTCTAAAGCTCTGCATGCAATTTGCCTACCGTATTCTGGAAGTTCTTCAATGGTAGGAGCTGATGGTCGAGGTGCTGGGGCCAGTGCTACAGGACGATGAACGTATCGAACAAGAGACGCCTATCAAACAGAAAACTAAAGGTAAGAAAAACAATTCAAATAGATGTTAATTCTAACCTTTTTTTTACTTACCGCAACTCGAGTCTCTGCTTGAAGCGGAGACTTTCGACGAACAAGATGACTGAAAACCACTCTAACAGATCTTCCAAGGATATTCATTTTTAACTTGAGGATAAGTAATTATATAAACTATAGCTTAGTTTAGATAATAGGCTATACAATCAAAACGAAATAGAAAATTTTATCTATTTTTGGAAGGCGCCGTTTTAATTTTGTCCATGCTGTCCGCCATTTTGAATCCTGCGTAGGTCTCTACTGCGCATCTCTTTGAAGGAAAGCGCGCTGACTTCAACGTTCATTCCCATTCGGTTTTCGTTTTCATTTTTTCATTCCTAAATTATTTTTTTAATAGTTCATTTACAGTATCAGGTATATCTGTAATATTCATTGCATATTAAGAACAATTTTTTTCTCATTTGAATGCTCTTTTTACTTTTATTAACCATCTATTAAAGTGCCTATCACCCTTCTGACAAAACCTTTATAATTTCAAGAAGCCGCACTCAAACTATGAAATATTTTCGGGTTATTCCACATCTTACCCCATGTAGAATTAACACTGAGAATATTGTCAGAAGGGTGATGGGCACTTTAAACAGACATGAGTGAGTGTTACTGTGCGAATGTTACCCTTTGATCTTTAAAATTACTTTAAAGTTTAATTAATGATAATAACAGAAGAAAATAAATCGTTTTGGTAAAGCAAAACTGAATGTGGAAACTGCAGAGGCACGAGGGAGGACGAGACGAGACGAGACGAGACGAGAGAGGACTAGTTTAATGAGCCATGAAATTTATCCGAGCCAGTAGAAAACTCCTCCGATATTAAACGCTTGATCAGCATTACCGAAAAAGGATTTTGTTTACGAGGAAATAATCACTGCAGAGGGATAGGCTTTGGTGAACCGGTGAATCAAGAGCCAAGAGGTTACACCCCGGAAATGGAACTGTGTACGACCCAAGATTTCTGAGGTGTCGACTATTGGAGAATCAGCAGACTAACTCATATATTAAATTTAACTCGCCAAACGACTCGTAGTCGACGTGCTGTTCTGATTCCGTGTTGTTAGCTGTGCCGATTCTGACAAACTTTCGAAAGTGAAAAAGGTGTAGATCACCTGATAGAATTACGTCATTGTAGGAAAAAGGAACTGACTTTTTAATCTCTCTTAACCGCTGTTATCAACTAGATGTAATATAACTTAGCTTGTGGCACAAGGCTAGAAAACCCGACCTAATATTCAGGAAAACGATATAAGGTATGTTTAAAATAAATTATCATTATTGCTAAAATAATGGAAGAAGAAAATAGTATACAGCTGTGATTTTTTTTTTCGGGTGCAGTGCCGGATTTGAGAGAAAAATAGTTGACTGAGGACACAAGTAAGATTCATTAATTTGCAATTACTTCAAGCGATAAAAGCAGTTCTATTCAGTAATGAAGTGGAGGATATTATTTTGAAACAAAAACCCTGTGGCTTGAGCTCGTCTTCGATTAGCTGTCTTCTTCCTCGCTGATTAAATAGTTTTATGACAAATTCAACGGCGAAACGCAAAACAATTTTTTTAGAAATTAGTGACGTCACTAAGTATATACATGCCTTTCACATGACATTATACAGTTTTAATCAGTGTTAATTTGATTTCATTAAAACATTAACGCAATATAATGTAATACATATTGTTAACAAGTTTTTTTTATTTATCGCGAAAACAATTTTGAAACTGAAAACAAACAACTAGAAAGCTAGATACTTTCATTTTATGAATTCTTTTTCAGAATGAGATTATTTGCGAAGACGGTTTACTATAAATTTGTTTCCTTTTGACTTGATTAAATTCGGAAACTCGGCGAGATTTGCAAATAAATAAATTACAGCCGTCATTACCGTCGCTTGTAACCTTAGACGTACTGAATTTTCTTAATGTATAGTAACTTAATTGTTCAGAGTCAGTGTTGTCGAAAGCATCACAAACGACGAAAAATATTTCGTTTTTTTTTAACGAATGTTTTTATTTCGAACTGAACTCAATTTAAGTCTTTTAGTCAGCCATGTAGACTAGTCGAAGATTGTAATTTTTCTTTTGGTGTGCATGTTATCCATATTGTAAAATAGTTTATGCTTGTAACGACCAATTAAAGATCCCCCGCTTTTTCTGTAATGAGATTTTCCTGCCAAGGTGTCTAAAATTAGAAATGTTTAGACAGCATGCTAAACATTGACGTCATTATGACGTCATTATGACGTCAATATGACGTCAATGCCGATATGAAATTAATTTTACCAATTTACGAAGCTTGGCAATTCCTAAATTGTCGCTTAAAAGTGTCTGAATTCTTGGGTTTCATTCACTTTTCTCATTTCGATATTCGCAGAAAACACAGACGTTTTGTTGTAGAAAATTACAGGTGTCAAAATTGTCGATAAAATACATTTGTTGAGCTAGTAAATCTTTTGGTTTTAGCAACTATTGCGAGAGAAAGTGGTATGAAATACTTTCTTTCGTCGAGTTCGTTGAATATTTGATAAGCAGTAAAAATGAATAATTCAAAGACAGGAATGAAATGTTTTTTTTTCGTTTTTATTCATGTAATGAAGGTGATAGAATCTATCAGGTATGAGAATTAAAGATAGCCACAAAATAATATCCCTAACTCCATAGGGATAAAAACACTGGTACAATTGGAGCAGAAATCAAATGAATAATACAATCGAACAAGAATAATCTCCAAGCACATAACTACAAACTCACAATTGATTCTGTCGCAACGTCAATTATTTGAAAGAATATTTTTCTATATATTTCAGTGGAATTTACAGTGAATGTAACTGTTTTTATTCAACATTAGTAAATAGAGTTACATAAATAAACCAAATTTTTTTGACACTTATTCGAAGAATGGTACAGTTTTAAGGTATTAATTAATATGCAAGTGAGGACTTTCCTCGGAATGTAGGTTCACAAGATTTTACTAAAGCTTAAAATAACCCATGTTTTACATGACTAACAGAGTAGGTTCTGAATGAGTGGGAAGCCCATGCTGTGTCATATCCAACGACTGTGATTGGATGATATCATTTTTCTCGTCATCTGATTGGTTCAGATCGGAAGCCATTCGATAGACATGGTACCATAGATTCGGCTTCCCACTCTCATGAACAAAATCTGTACTTTAAATAGCATAACGTAAGGCCCGGCTTGAGGGCGCGACATTAATGACGGTACAAAATATGAATATTTATGTAGTCTACCAGGAATTACACAGGAGACTTATTCATCTCGGGGTTTGCTATCTTATTCCTCAGATGATACTTTGTCAGATCTGACTTTTCCCTCATTTGCATTTCGAATTCTCAGTGAGTGTGTCGATGTAGCTCAGTCGATGGTAACAGCGGCCTTTATCCACAGAATTCAGCCTAAACTTGGTGGTAAGTAAGAACTACATTATTTTCAATTGATAAAAGTGCAAAAATATTTTTAAAAGTGATTGAAAAGTAAGATGTGATAATTTTCAAAAATTTCTTGCGCAAACACGAACTGTCGCGGTTGATATTGATTTATCAAACCATGTTCAAAATTTATGTTTGATGAATTTAATAATTTTTACTCCCAAAAAGGTTAAAGTTCGAGCACATATATTTTACTTTTCTATTTATAGACATTATTTAGCAGACGCTTGAATTCGCGGGTGGCATTAATGCAGAAAAAGGATTCTGGAGTTAATTTCAGTGAAGTTTTAAAATATTTTTTGATAATTTTTTTTAAAAAATTGGACCAGAATAACTCGGTATCGTACAAAATTGTTCTGGTGGCTCTTATGACAACGGAAAAGATATCTTTAGAATTACGTCTTGCATTCTTCTTTGTGCTATAAATACCGTTATTGGCATCCATTGTCACGTGACAGCTCAGATAGTGAAATAAGACCTAAGATAATCAATTTGAATTTGTATATAAAATTGATATCACGCGCGGAGAGGGGCCGGTGGGGTAGGAAAGGCAAGCAGAGAGTAATAGATGGTGTAGCAATTTTAGATCCTGTGTGAGCCTTATTTTTTAGCGCGCTTTTAAGTGGTCAACGCACGTATGGAGAAGAAGTGAAGGATTCTGGGTGACGGAAGGAACTGTAACCGGGAAACCTTTTGATCAGTTTCGGAACAACCGGAAACCGCTTTTTGGTTTTAGAGATCCCAATCGTTAATCCGAATTTTTTTCTTGCTTCTCAAATGCAGAAATATGAACCACACTTAAACTAGAAGGTGTTGGGGTCGAAGAGTGAGGAGTGCCTAAATTAATGAGGAAGGCGAAAAATGAAATGAGAAAATGAGAAAGTTAATAAACATGTCACTCATTTTCATTAAAGTAAATTCATGACAAATCAACCCGAGAATAAATCATTATTCTCCCGAAATTTGAACCACAATAAAATAATACCAGAGTACCAAAAAATGTCAGAATACCAAAAAAGGAGTCTAAATAAACAGGAACCTTGGAGTTGGATCTAAACTACTACTAAGTTCCGCACAGCTGCTTGTGCTGGTAGCCGGAAATCTTTATTAATGTAGCAGGGGCGTTTCGAGGAGTGGACGAGGAAGCGAAAGCCTACTTCCCCAAAAAAACGTTTGAATAAACATCGTAAACTTCACCTTTTTTTACGATTTGTTGGGCTACCTGTGGATTAAGGGAAAATTTACGCGCCAAAACGCGCGTGCTCGCCCCTCTGACTGTAGAATCTATCAAACCAACAGTACATACTACTAATAGCTTAAAAATTAAGGAAGTCTTAGATGGTACCAGATGAGTTTTGTTGGAGATTGTCCCACGCTTTTTTTGGTGGTTTATGAATATTCTACCAACGCCTACATTAGTGAAGTGATCGCATTTCAAATACTCTCGACCTTTGGATCAGTTTTCACTTTATTTTGGCCAGAACGTTGATTGGCTGAATTACAAGTGATTTTATGCGATGAAGGTACACACAAAGATAAAGTTCAGAGGATTGGATGGCTGCGCGCTCTTTTTGCAAGTGTGTTGCCGTGGTTACGGTAGTAATGACGTCATGCAAATCACATGACTTATCTTTTTCTCTGAACAGTGAACATTCTGTACTACTTTCAATAATATTTCCCTTTTTTAAAACTTTACTGCTAGAGTGCTCTTAATTTTCTCTTTCCATAAGTTGATTGAGAAAATAACATTAATAAATGAATGCATAAAGAATAGAAATAAAAAGACAGCTCAACTTTAAACCGAATATCTTAAAAAATTCAAGAACAGCTCTGCAATGCATGATGGAGCCTAAATTACTCATTTTTCCAATTTAGTTGTCGTTGTTGTAAAACCGATTTGAAAATTTTGATTACGAATTATTAAGTATAATAAATAACCCTTTAAGAAGTCGATTTTTGTTCATATTACTATAGCATTTATAAACTGCTTTTGCAATTATTCAATGCCTCTTGCATTTTTTCCGCCCCTATTTAGTTTCTTTTTTGTGTGTGTGTGTGTGACAACCATGGACAAGGGTTACCCATTACGCAGTATAATGCTTTAATAGACGATTTCAAGCAAGATTATCATCATCACTATTTTCTTTCCTCTTATCAGATCTAATATATTTGAAAATCTTAATATAGATGTCAGCTGGTCCGAGTTATTTAAGAATTTTGTGAATATAAGTTAAGTAATTTAAGAGCTAACGACTTCCTATGATACAAAGACGCCTAAAGCCATCATGATTTTAGTCTCCCACGCAAAAACATGAAACAAGTACACCTAGTCAATGACCATTATAATACGTGTGGTAATGATGACACTGATACGATTACTCGAATAAATATAAGGTTGGAGTCATTTGGAAATAAAAGCATTTAGAGATCATAATGTGAATTATATAGGGAAAGCATGAATTCGACCGAGTCATAGTCATTCAAATCTACTTTTGCAAAAAGGTTATATTGTTGTTCAGGATTTTCCCCCATTTTACATTTTACCGCAAGATTCGATCCCTTACCGAAGGACCCTCAAACCGTGAACACTTACTGAACTTCCTCATAGTATTGTTTCAAACCCTGTAAAGTAAGACATTGAGTTCAAGTATCAAAATAAGATGATTAACAGTATGTATTTTAAAAAAGGGACAAAAAAAAAAAACAACAAACAAACAAACTCAAAGGGTTCGCGTTTCGAGTGTCCTCACTGTAAATACTCTCACAACGGTATCTTACGTTAACTTACCACAGACAAATATGAAAGCATAAGTGTTTTAAGGGGATTTTCTTATATTCAAAGTGTTTATGAGACAGATCCCCTGAATTTACTTACGAAAATAATCTACATTTTATCATTTTTCTGCGTTTATGAAAAATGTTTTTGTCACAAATGGACCCCAATGTTTCTCAGTAAAGAAAACTAAAAAAACTAAGAAAACAATTTCTTTTCTTTTCTATCGATAATTCTCCCGCAGAGGAGGGAAGTTACTTCTTCGCCATTAGGTGTTTTTGCAGGCTACAAAGTAGTGGGCAGGCATTGACGTAATTATCTCTCTGGAGAAATTGTACAGGCTGGCGTGAAATGCCGGTAAAATACTAAATAGGAGGCGGGACAATAGCTTATGACGAAATTATTTCGAATCGAGTCAATGCACGAATTACTCTTTCGGCCAGTAGAATTTGAGTGGTGGTTTTGCCTGCTGTAAGATAAAAAACTCGTCAGTATAGCTCAGTGATGGTTACTAGTCATACACTCAACAGTACTTAAAAAGCTCGTGTTGAGTTAACAAGAGTAAGAGGTTGCTGTTTATGATGCAAATCAGTCGAGAACTTTATTGCCATTGAACACGACTGGAATTTATACTCAATCCTTGATTGATTTAATTATCAAAACAAAACAAAAACAGAGCTTAAAGTGGAAAGTATAAGGTATGTTTGGGAATTGACATTGACGTCTTTTAGGTTTTATTTATTTATTTATTTAATAATTTATTTATAGTACGTTGTTTTCTAAACTATGAAAAAACACATTTTTCAATATATAAATAAAATAATGGAGCTCGAGTATGTCACGATCATCATATCATGACCAAGAATCTGTTTTGACAGAAACAGACATTTCAACGGCTTGTTTTGAATTGTTTTTTTACTGCCGCCATTCAACAACATAAAAGGTACCGACTGATTCTTTTTGATATACGGCAGCGCAACTAATACAAAGTTCGCAGAATATCGAAAACCGCAATAAAAGTCGGACAATAATAAAATGCATAAAACATACGTAAGTGGCAAGGGAAGTCGTGGACGTTTTAGGATTTTTTAGCGCACGTTACAATGGGAAGCCATTCTAGAATTACCGGTTACGTGATGCATGTGAGCCCACGATATTTAACCCACTGGAATTATTGATGAATAATGGACCTTCGTAATATCTTCCTCTTCTTCAGTCGTTTCATCTAAGGCTCGTAATTTACCCATTACGCATGTTCTTACTTTTGATATCCGAGCCCATCCCACACGGCTTACCGCCTCATCTATCTAATATCTAACTCAGTGAGTAAGCCAGGTCAAGTTCGACTCTACAAACTCTATAAAATAATTCAAAAGAAAAACACAAAACATCGAGAGAAAAGAAAAAAGGAGCGTATAAGATTCCTAAAGACTATCTTACTGATGCGTAGACTAATGACGCTATTTGTAATCAAAGAAAATTAACTCTCGATAGGTAGCATTGAATAGGTTCTCAGCATCATTAAGGCATGGCTCTCAGATGAAAAACTGTTTGGCTATATCATAGCCAGTTTTCTACGAATCTTCCCCAAACTTGGCAAGTTAATGTCTTTTGTGAAAAGAAGGAACCTTAGAGCCTTGGTTACCATGGAAACTAAGTCACGTGACCACAAGGCCGACATCTTGGATTTTTAAACAAATCGTTTGTAGTCGTATTGAAACTACTTCAAAAGTCCTGAAAATCCATATTCCTTTTTATATTTGCAATACCTATATGGATCTAATTGGATATCTTGGAAATTATATTAAGTTTAATTTTTAGAATATTTTCTGTATTTTCCAAAAAATTAAAAATATTCTAAAAATTAAACTTAATATAATTTCCAAGATATCCAATTAGATCCATATAGGTATTGCAAATATAAAAAGGAATATGGATTTTCAGGACTTTTGAGGTAGTTTCAATACGACTACAAACGATTTGTTTAAAAAATCCAAGATGGCGGCCTTGTGGTCACGTGACCTGGTTTCCATGGTAACAGATATGCGGTAATTGCTTGCCTTGAAGAATTACTACTACGAGCCAAATTTGGGAAAGATTCATAGTAAACTGTCAAAGATATGAATAAATAACTGATTTTCCATCACTTCCTCAAAAGAGCCATGCCTTAATGGTGCTGAGTTTTCAAGTACTCAGCATCAACATGGTTTTCCATCATCGTAGCTTTGCACTGATTCATGATAATTTTGAGAAGGTCGTTACAATAACAATTTTAGTGGTAATGAGAACTTATTTTAATATCAATTGAAATGGAATGGTCTGTAATAATGGTGGTGGCAATCTGATGGTGATGGTAATGGTGATGGTGATGGTGATGATGATGGTGATGGTAATGGTGGTGGTGATGGTGATGGTGATGGCAATGGTTTGTGGTGGTGGCAATGGTGGTGGTAATGGTAGTAGTACAATTAAGAAAACGAAACTTTGAAGATTTTAACATAGTTCAGTCTGTTCCAGTCAGTTTGCTTAAACTCTAAAACCCATGTGCACATTAATTTATCTGCAGTTTTCTAGAACGGAATGCAAAGGACTTATTTAAATATGGTTGATTCACGATATGAATTGCCGTTTCGGTCGTAAAGGGGTCAGATGCTTTAATCTAATTTTTTTGGACCTTATTTTCTTACGTACAGTGAAATAAGCTGAGGCCGTGGTAGACAGTTCAGTTCCCCTATTTGCAAATTAATTCCTAAGTGCTCTAGCATTTCGACTTTCATATTTCAAAATAAAACCACGAGGTCTAGGTAGATACGCCTCTACATTAGAGCGTCGGTCGCCAGCCATGAGAGGATGGGAACTCTGACACTGAGATGACCGTTGCATGTGTCAGCAAAAGCTATTAACCAAGGCAATAACTAGGAAAATAAATGACACACATCATACGAATAAATCTATTTTGTCAGGGATGGACAAAGCTGAATAAATATGGTAGCAATTTGAAGTTTTTTGCTTCCTTTTGGCTAGAAACGCCATATTTCCCCCTGAAAATTGATTGTCTTGGGCACCGCTTCAATGAGCATGCGCACGCCCAATGTCGACAAAATGATTTTAGCTTGACATAATTGCACAAATAATTTAAGCAGTTACTCCTTAATTCAGTGGTAACTCAAAAGAGCTAGAACGCATAAAATAGAGAGATGGGGGAGGGGGGCTAGAGAAAGAGAGATAGAGATCAGATCACTTAATAAAAAATCTCATGCTTTTGTACCTGCAACCTGGCACGTTGACGTGGAAAGCTTTTGTTAATTCCTGGAATGTGTTATAACGTTATTGAAACCTTTTGTTGTGTTACGGGTGCATTTACTTAGTGCGCCAGACCAATGAAAAGCAGCCCTAGCACGAAAGCACCTTTTTTTCTTTATGGTTTAATCAACCCTGTTTCGGTCACGAGAAGAATTTACAGCTAGAAAAAGTGGTTTTTTAGTGCCTGTAAAATATTAACAATTAAATATTTAAAATTCTTTAATAGAGGTAATAAAAGCGACCATTTCTAAAATGTGTAAACGCCCCTCGTAATCTTAATAATTACAAGAAATTATTGAACAGTGATGGTAAAATTATCGTTAGTAATAACTTACTATTCAAACCGAAACACTGATTTCGTCGGGTTTTTTAAAAATTTTCTTAGCCTTTAAGCCTATATAAGTACGACTCTAGAATCTTTTGCAATCATTAGACATTTTTTTATTTATTTGAGGATTTCTTTTTCGATAGTCTGTTAGGAAAACAATATTGGGGAGGAAAAGAGTTTGGGTGTTATTTGCATCCTGCGGCGTGAGGCCGATCTTCATGACGTCAACTGAAAGAGTGATCTCATTCAAAAACTTCAGTACGTGCTTCGGAGTAGCTTGTTTATATTTTGATAGAGGTCGGCTGACGAATACAAACCATGTTTAGCAAAACTTTCCTACCTGTTTCTTTGAAGTAGAAAACACGCAGGGAAAATACGAAAGCTTGCCACCATGACAAATAGGTTTTTGATCTAGGCGATTCCTTTTCGGTTTCCTTGGAAGGTAATTTATTAAACGCAATTAGGTATGTCTTTAGGACCGTTCAAAAAAGATTCGTTTCTCAAAAACGTGTGAAAATAACAGTTCATTGTTAATTGTTTACAGTAATATTTTAACTAAATATAAATAGATTTAATCGTTAAGACTGTTCAAACATTATAGTTAGCTATGTTAACCTACTAATGATTTTATTAATAAGAAACTTAAACAAACCTTGCTTTTTTACTTCGGTAATTTTTGATAATAGGAAATATATTTGATATATAAGATGAATAAATATCAGATTTGCCATTTAAGTTTACGTGTCCCAAAAACAATATGAAACTGAATACTTTGCGGTTTAGTATTTCGTAAATATCTGATATAAAACTGAAATTATCGTCTTGCAAAAACACGCAAATATCACCTATGAATAAATGCTTTTCTTTTGAAATCTGAGCACTTTATTAGATTCGTTTACATGAGGATGCATTTGGGATTTTCTATGATTTAAATGAAAGAAAACCCCACTCCTCTGCAAGCACTTCACTTAAGTCCAGCCCACGCATATAAAGCGAGTAGACAAAGAAAAATAGAAGGAGAAATCTAATAAACTAATTCTTCATCGCTTAAGGCAAAATCTGGCTATTTTGGTATGGAATAATGAATACGAATTTAGTTTAATAATGATCAATAGAATAGAAAGAAAACAGGAATTTAAAGTGAAATATAGCCGTTGTTGCGAAGCTAGAGGACGTATATTTTTGTACGAATTTATATTCTTTTAAAAATAAAAGTACAAATTTGGTAACTCAGTTTAAATTCGTATGCGCAGTATTCAACATTCATAAAGCAGCTCTTAATTACAATTATTCAATGAATAAATATAACAAAAATAAGAATATTTTTAAATCAATATTGAATCTGTTGTCCCAACAATAGTCGCCTCGTGGGATTGTTAACGGCACGGATCACGTGACAATTCGATCTTGCATGACGTCATTGAAGGGCTGTCATTGGTCGATTCATTTGGTTAAAGAAAGGTTCGACAAGCCGTGTATATTTTGTAGCATTTGCCGTCAGGCGATGGACTTTCTTGTCGAAAATTGTGTGAAAAATCAAGCCGAAATGCCCTGAACTGACATTGTAGACACTGCTAGGTCATGTTGAAAGGTGCTTCTATCCCAGAGAGGCTTTTATGGGGACGAATGTGAGCAAACTAGAAGGCAGATTCGCGAGGAACATTAGTATATAGGTGAGCGGGACACATTCATGCATTGAGTTCGACAAGTTTCCGTCTTGAAAAACTCTAAAAATTCCAGTTTTGTTAAAGTTTGGAATAAGTAATGCTTGGGTGAAAGCTCATATGTTTATAATTCAACCACAAACTTGTGAATGGGCCTGTTTTGGGGTGTTAAAGTCGTTAAGAACTGCTTGTGTTTTTGTTCTGTCGACCGTCGGCTATTGCTTTTGACTCAAGTTCCGCTTGCTTTGACACTCAAACTTTCGAATACTACATTCAAAACACCACTGCAAAACTCCTAAAAATTATCCTCCACAGCTATTCTACTCCCTATTAACTAATACGAAGATGATTGCAGGTGATTTATTTGTTGACGCAGTATTTTCCAAATGCAAAGACTTGTCTATATAGTTAATGTTATTTTGCTTTCTTCTTTGCCATGGTTGTACGTAAAGAACAGAAGAATCTCGAATACCCGCTCTTTCTATTCCATTTTTAGCTCTATTACGTCCTCGTCTGGGTTATTCTAGAGCCGAGCTTTGTTTATTAACAGTGTGTGGTTTTCTAATAGAGCTTTTCTTCCTAATTTTTCGTCAATACATCGAGAATAAAGCACTGGTTCATTTGCTTCGAGTCGACTTTATATTACTCCGAACTCAAAACGTCATCGAATTTTACAGCGAAAATAGAACTAAACTCGTAAACACCTCGATATATTATTGATAAAACAAGTTCCACAAGCTTATTCGAAACACGTGGGGATAAGACGAGCAAATTATTCCTTCAAACATCTGATTGGAAACTCTAGGGGATTTGAGTGTATACCCAATGTTTTGTTCCTACACGTGCTCTTAATAACACTATTTATTTTACATTTTTTTCTTTTTTTTCCCTCCTTCAGGTAGAATTTCTCCTTAAGAGATATGAAGCCTGCACACACACAATTTAGGGACCAAGTGAGTGCTTTGGTGAACTGGTTTTCCAATTGGAATGAGTGTGAACAAACTATAGCTCTTTACACTCTGTTAAAAAGAATTTCAAATACACAAGCAAGGTTTTTGTCTTTAATCTTGGAGCACACATTTCGGGACGACCCTGTCGAGATCCAACTCCTCCAAAAAGAAGCTAATGACAAAGGTAAATAACCTATTGTGTTTTTGTTGTTGTAAATTATTTGTTTTGTTTATAGGTGTTGGTGTGGTGTGTGGGTGAGTGAGTGGTCAAATTTCTGGACACACACCCACTGTCGTCCACACACCCCCATATCATTTGCATAAAAACAATAGATGTCCACCAGACATTACTCACCTGTACCTGTCCCCAGACTGATTTTCAACCAACAAACACATGTTGCTTTGTTCTTCTTCGTAAAGCTGTTGTTGTTGCTGCTGTAATTTACTGGATAAGTCTTGAAAAATTTATTATAGCAAAAAAAATCCCAAACTTATCAGGGGGTCCAATGCAATTCCTGTTTCAACCTGCATCTCTGCAATATTGTATGCACTAATAATGGTTAGAGATATCAAGTTATTCCATGAATCAATCATAATTCAATAAATTAATTTAACACTAGTCTAGTTATTAAGCCAAAATGTATTTTCATTTGGATGTGTTTGTGACAAGTTCTAAGCTTGCCTATAAGAGTACTATTTTATATGAGAACCACCGTAAGCTTACTGAGAGGCTTACACAATAGGTTTATTCTCTAAGATCAGAGGTGTTATCAATGAAAAGCTAGAAATGATTATACAATTTGGTATATAAAAACAAAAATGGATAAGATACCTGAATAAACTGAAGACCATGGATTAAAAGGGCTATTTGTTACTGACATTTCATATGTTAAATTTTCGTTAAACGAGTAACATAATATTAAGTAAACCATACCATAATGTCACCTACACAAGCACTAATGTGTAGTATATGATTAATGTGAAAAATATGAACCACCAGCATTACTAAGTATTTGCTAAAACTAATATAATATTGTCATAGCTCAGAAATTGTGCATTTTCTCTTTATCTCAATACCATTCTTATTCCCATTTGTTCAGTACATATTATTAGTCTTGTCGACACAAGATTTCATAAATTGTTAACTTTAGCAAGACATTAATCCCACAGGCTTTTTCAATTGTTTACACAAGGCCAAAGTGGTTGACTTTTTTTTTCACTCCTATGCTTAGAGCTGTCACCTTTGATTCCTTCTGGCAGATACATCCCACACTTTGTGATATCAGCAGTTAAATTTCCCTTAAATTGCAACTCCAAACAATAAAAAATACAATTTTTTGGAGTAATTTTTGATTAAATCACTGAGGTAATTAGAATTCTTTATGATACCTAACATTATAATATTATATTGCTATATATACCCTTTGGTGTTATATTCAAGAGTATTATTAACTGACATATTTTGTTAGGATTATATGCACATTTAATGTAATTGTTTAACATTTTAGTAATTGCTGTTAACTGTGATGAACCAAAATATGTACATTTTCTATAGACTGGGCTGAGTTTTCATCTTGCCTTGATTTAAAGTAATACATTATTATTGATAAAATGTGAAAATTTGACATGAAATTTCGTGTAAAAACATAAGTTGGAGGCATTTTTTGCCTCCAGCAAAGGTTTTTTTTTACAAAATTGACAATTTTGAACTTATTTCCTTCAAACTTCACAGTTTTAGCTATTTTAACATGCCCTTCCCAGCCATGGTAATAATCTTTGTTTTAAATACCTGATAAAAGCTTATTTCCCTGTAACTAAAAATACATAACCAAAACAAGATAGAGGAAACATGCTTAATCGTCTGAATCTAAGATAATATTTAAAGATTTAAGTAAATCAAAATGCAGGGAAATCCCTTATCTACAATGGAAATCATTCATGCATATTGATTTGATTAATGAGTTTACTTAATCCCTGGTTTGAATTTCACATGGAAATATATTCCGGCAAAATGAAAGTTACTTTCTTACATTATGGGCTTTTAATTTCCTGTAAACCAAAAAGTGCTCAGAATCTGTCATATTTTTATTAATTACATTATAAATAGACCTTCTCTGCTCAGGCGCAAGGTTTTCCCATTTCAGACCACATGTCATTCCCCTTCGTTTAACGTTTGCATTCAGTTGCACATGAGAAGACACATGAATATGGATACAAGTCAAACAAAGAATCTTATTCTCAAGGGAATGACACGTGGTCTGTAATGGGTAATTATTACACCTGAGCCGAGGAGCTCAATTGTCTCAGTAATCTGATGCTCTGTTGTCTAATACAACAGTGAATGAAAACAAGCATGGTTTGAATGTCCCATGTTTTGACTGCGATGTTGCCATGTCCGAGCATTTTGAAGTAGTAATCTTGTGTGCTGTAACCAGCTCAAGGAATGCAGTCATATTCTTCCATTACAGTACCATGTGCAGTGCTGTTTCACAGTCAATGAAACTCTACTCTGTAGAATAAGGGCAGGATTTTATCTTTCGTTGGCCAACTTGCACACGTTTTATGATACCTCAGTTTTGTAATGACATCATTTCTAAGTCACTTTTTCAGATCAGCTGGTTTGTGATACACCTTTGTTCTACAGTTCCTAACACATTTTTATTCAGGCTTTAGTCCAACCAAATCTCTGGTTTATCATAAATACTGTGTCCTTATTGGTTATGTTACTCTTAGTCTATCATCGATAATAGTGAGATAAACAAATAGGAACAATGTGTCATTTGGCTCATACTTTGCTGAATTTCTGGGAAAATCTCCTAAAGATGCATTTACTGACTGTCGGTCAGCTCTGTTTTCTTTTCTTGGATTTTGTCCCATCAGTTACTGGCTTCATTGTGACTTCAGGTCTGTGAAGTATTATTTATCAGTATACAGCCAGTCATTTTTTTGTAGTTTAAAAATAAACAACCATTTGGAGAAAATAGAGAAATAATAACACTTAAGTAAGAAGGAGATGTAAAACCAAACCCCTTTTTCAAGATATCCTTTGCTTGTCGCACACAAAGGTTTCCTTGTGAGGCTAGGTGCATAATCCTAACTGATTTGTGGCAGGAGAAAAGAATAAATAAAATTGAGCACAATGCCTTGTACTGAAACCTCTGTCTGTAACAAGCAAAGCACATCTTAGAAGTGGGCAATGCATGTCTTATTTTGTTGTTCACCTTAGTATTTCTATAAACCAGGTTGATGGGTTATTGAAATTTTTTATGCATTTGAAAACAAAAGATGTTTAGAGTGAAGGACACCTTAGTTTAGATAATTAGATTTCTGGTTTACTCTGTAAAAAATACAATTGGTTTTGCTTCCCTCCAAGAAGTATTTATACAGGATCATGTCAAATTAAAAGCTTATGAAAAGAGTATCAAAACATCAAGTAGCTTCAAGATACCTGAAGGTGTTATTAATGACAATGTAAAGTAGAATTTTGAGTGTTATTATGGTGACTTTTTTAACCGTATTTGTATTATATAAATAATACAGGGTATTACTTGGCCTTACAGTGATACTGTTTTTATCTTTGAGTGTATGACCATTTTGTGCTATATAAATAAAAAAAAAGCATCATAGTTGCTTTTCTCTTGGATTGATGTTTGTGCCACAATGCAAGAGCCATTGCCTGAAAGAATTATTGCCTTTGTAAAGAGGATATCTTCGCATCAACAACACCTTTGTACCTACAGCAGCAATTTAAGTTTAATCACACTTTGCTCCCCAGCTTGATTAGCTTTTTAGCTATTCTGGGAATCAAATTACCCTCTATTTAGTACTCTAACCTTGTAACTCCTTATCTTTATTTATCTGATGGTAATAAATTCTGATTACTGTTCTGATTACTGGTGTTATAGTCTGTCATGTTATTTGTGCAGCACAAAAAAGCCATTGGATGCTTGTAACACCTGAAAAATTTGTGGATATTTTCTAAGAGTAGGAAGACCAGCCAGACCAGGCTGACCCTCGCTGTAGTCTCTGACAAGGAGCTTAGGAGTTTTAAAAATGTTATCCACATTAATTTGGAATATTAAGGTGTGTGATTACAGCCTTTTCATTCATGTTGGCATAGTTACACTATTTTGTTGACATCCAACCTAACTCATTGATATTATCAAGGGATATATATGAGTTCACAACATCAATAACTTTAGTTTTGCCTTCATTTTTTTTTTTTTTTTTTTCACCAGGAGATCCTTAGATCCTATTCTTAAGACTATCATCTCAAATTTCATTTTTTTAAAATACATTATTGATGAGTACCCATTGTTTAAGGTGCTGCTTGCTTCCTGCCTCTACCAGGAATTTGCCAGACTTAAGTAAAGCTTTCTTGTGGTAGTTTCGTAATGTCTGTGCTCTAATGGAATATTCCCTTGTTGTCTGGCCGGAGCAATTCAGATTTCCCACACCCTGCAGATATGGATCTTGATCATCAATGTTGATAAAAATATTAATGAAGTCAACTAAATTTTTACAATCAAAATGTATTTACCATATACCCATATATATAGGGCCATAAGGGAGAGTACAGTTTTCTGTAATTACGGTTCCCTCTTTAAATAAAGTATTACTACCCTGTTGCTTAATAGATTTCTCCTAAAAAAATCCACTTTTGTTATGTCTATCTTGATTCAAAATATGAATCAAGTCTCGTTCTAAAAGCTAAAGGCAATTAAATTGTTGCAGCCAAAATGTATATTCCATATACACTGTTGGTTAGACTTCTCCTAAAATGGTTCATTTTTGTTTTGTCTATCTTGATTTTAAATGCGAATCCAGGCTAATATAATTTTACATGTTTTAAAACCTGTTCTTTGTGTTGTAAACCATGTGGTTTTGATAGTTGTCTAGCCTTAAACAAAGGAATACGACGTCACCATTGTCTATACTTTGATTTCATGTATATATTTATGCATACAAAACTGTTGTCTGCTCTGTCATTGATGTTATTACTTAGTATAGCAATCAACATTTGAAGCTAGTTTTGAAAATTAAAATTCAAGCCATCTTTAATATTTTGGTAATATTTTAAAATGTACCAAAGTACTTTTGGTGGTCAAACCCTGACTACCATGTGCTGTCTACCAGAAAAAATACTATTAAAAACTTGTAATTTAGCATAAACATTCTGTACAAGACAGGCAATGATGTTAGCATCAGCATCAGAAGCAACATACGCAGACTCAGTAGCACACTGCTCATTAACAGAGCTTGTCTTTTTTAACACCTAGGTTATTAAAGAGTTATTAATTGAGTCTGTGTGTGTGTTGATTTTGATTCTGACACTTGTGCAAACCAGGCTTTAATCTTTACCAACCATTTGTTTTATTGTTTCAGAATTTCTAAAGAACCTGTGCAAAGAGAGTAAAGTTGTTGCTGTGCAACAACTTCTAGCTCATCTACCCCTGCTGGCACCAGGGAACGACGAGGCACGCTATGAATACCTCCAATTATTACCAAAAATCTTGACGCATTCAGTCCAAAACTCTGTCCACCAAGATGAGTGTATGCAACTGTTATCCTTAGCTCTTGTCCATCCTGCTTTTCCACCGGAAGAGAGAAACTCTTTACTGTGCTGGCTCAGTCACTTGGAAAAGGCGCTGGGGATCAAGGAAAGACAAAACTCTGGGCCACCCAGGCTGCAAACAACCGACAGCACAGAACATGAAAAGAACTTGGTGCGACATAATTACATGCAAGGGAGGATGAATGGGTGGAGAAATCAGCAGCTGGTCCACAGGGATTCTGGGATTGGAACTTCATTTGATCAGTCCACGTTTGGGAGTTATGGTAGTATGGGGTCATCTCTCTCGTCGATGATGAAGAAAAGCAGGTCAAACTCCCTCACCCCTCCCCCGCCAGTCGAGGAACAAGATTCAGTGCTGGTGGAAGACTTTCCTGAATGTCTTCAGGTTGAGACCCGTCCGGGCAGGTCCCAGTCGTTTCCAGTGGATCCTCAAAATTTTAATCACCAGCTGTCCCCCCAGTCATCCACTGAAAGTGAACAAGATGACCCCAATATAAGACTGAGAGGAACTAGTTTCAATGAGGAAGCAAAGCCAGGAATGAGGGGTATGTTTGTATTAATTTGTACCAGTAATTCACTCACTTCTCACCTCTGGGGTCTCGAGTTCGATTCCTGGATTCTGCATCACACACAAGTGGAGTTTTTCCAAGTCTCTTACCTCTGGGGTCTCTGGTGGGATTCTTGGACTCAATATCACATATGAGCAGACATTGTTAGGTCTCTCTCTCCCTTGAGTCAAGAGTTTTTTTTTTATGGTACCCTGTTTTATCAGAGAACAGAACAGAGCTAAGCCTTTTCTATTTGTTAAACATAAACTTAATACCCAAAAGGTCTACCTCAAGTAAATTCATAAAACGTATAGTAATTTTTTACTAACACGGGTTATTTTATGTTGATAGATGTACCAGGATGGCTAAAGACTTTAAGACTTCACAAGTATGGAAGTTTGTTCTCTCAGCTGTCTTACGAAGAAATGCTGGATTTAGACGAGAATCATTTAGAAGCTAAAGGAGTCACCAAAGGAGCAAGAAACAAAATACTGCTGAGTATTAAAAAACTAAAAGAAAGATGTGAAACACTCCAAAAACTAGAAAAGGTAAATAACACCCAGACCAGACCTGCGTGTCCTCTGGCCTGCAGCAAAGAACAAGGGCTCTGGCATAATCCATTTTTGGGCTTATGCTCAATTTTGCTAAAGCGAAATATAATCAGTAAAAATCATGCTTTTAAACAGAGTTCTGTTGTTTAATTCCATTAAAAATAAATGTTTATTGAATAAATCCGAAACTTTTTTTTGAAATTTTGGCAAATTGTCGAATGTATGCGCTGTTATACCTGAAGTCCAAGTAAAGAAATCCTGATGTCCAAAAATGAATTATGACAGAGCCCTTGTTCTTTACTACGGGCCAGAAGAAATGCATGCTCTAGGTATGAGATTGGTGTCTGTTATCTTATTAAAGATAAATTGCATCATCACGACGTCAAAGTAGTGAAATAGTATGTCCCATGCTTTCCTCTACCAAGTATTTGACTTCCTTTCACACTGAAAGAAACGCAGCTATGTATATTTCACTTATGCACTTGTGTATATTTCAATCTTATAATTATGACCTTGACACTGTTCCTGATAATTGTTTTAACTTTACTTAAATATAAAATTTATGAGTTCTATTTCTTACTTTAACAGGAAGTACTTCAAACTGGCAAACTACAGAATGTGTTAACAGAGTTACGGAATATTGTAAATACTCCAATAAAACCTTTCAACCCACCTCCTGGGATACCAACAACTATGGCTGGCGGCTCTGATGTGGCTGGAGCAGTGATAGACCAACAAGGGGCTACTGTGAACCTCCCACTACACCCAGAAGATCTGCCGGCATGGATTACTAGAGTAATGGGGAAAGGTAAGAGTGTACAGCTTCTGAAATATCATATTTTTATTGAGACAAAAATATATATATATTCCTAACCAATATTTAAGTATGGTCATTCATTATGGTTTAATCTACAGCTTGAATTATCTGAATTTTATGAAACCCTGTTTTTTTCCAATATTTCCTTTTAAAATTATCGTTGTTTGTTTTCTTCCAGCATGCACACAAATCATAGTGTCAAGAGCTGATGAAGAGTATTGTACACTTTATCTCCAGCTTCTTGAAAGAACACTTAATTGTGAGGTATGTGACCAGAGTTCAGATAACAGTAGTTTAGGAATTAAGATGTGAAAGATGTTGAAGAACAGACAGTTAGGCTCAGGTCAAGCATAAAACTTGACGTGAGCGGAAACTAATGGAAACAATGGATAACAAGGTGTTCCTTGATGTCATTAGGTTCGGCACAAGAAGTTTGACATTTGAATTGAGCCTAAGCTGACCTTACATATTATATAAACTTTTGGTTTTCATATGACATATTTATTATTAAGTTAGCAGACTGTCGTCATCATCCCATTATGCTTAATTAATTAACTCAATTAATTGATAATTTTTAAAATAAACTGCCAACCACAGTAAAGTATAGGGCTAAGGTTAACACCCCCCTCCCCTCCCCCCCTCCCCTCCCCTCCCCCCCCCCCCCCCCCCCCCCCCCCCCCCCCCCCCGCGGCATTACCCATTACCACCTTGCACAGACAGACAGACAGGAAGTTAGGGTTGGACTTTCAGAGACTTACCTTAACATCAATCTTGTTATTGTAGGCATTTACTCCAACGCAAAAGCGACGTCTTCAGTCCTGGAAACAACAGTGTCAGAAACTTGCAAGACAACAGCAATTTGCACGAAGACCGAGTTCACAAGAAAAATCAAAGGGGTATGGAAAATAGAAAAATAAAATCTCATACTGACATCCTTCCAACACCTTACAAAGCATGCCCTGACATGTTCCTTGGTACCCTTAATCAATCATTCAATCCATCAAGTTTTTTACAGAAAATAACACTTGACAGTAATTCAACTGATCAACCCCTGAACCTCTTTTAAATACCTCTAGTTGATTAGAGATGGGAATAAGATTAGCGTGGTCATCTTAGCCACATACTGGGCTAAACAGTTGCAGATGTTAATACAAAGGGTAGTACCTTCTCAGTTATTTTAAGACCAATAGTGTTGTGGTGACCAGGACTCAAACCATGACCTCCTACACGACCAACGCTCTTACCAACTGAGCATACCACCCAATAGGCAATATCTTACCAGCCATTTACTGATGCACTGTTATCTTGCTTCAGTTGGTATTACCCATATCTATCCAATCCACCTATTGATCACAACAGTCTTTGCCCTCCTGCTGGCCCAGGGGGTATGCCTAAGCGTCAGCGAGGTTCTCCACGTACTCTAAATAAAGGCACTCCTGCTGGACAGTTGAGAAGTAACAGTACAGAAACACAACCAAGCAGTGGAAAGGCAAGACTGGTAAGATCTTCTCGTTAAACAGTCACTATTTTAATGTTGGTAGTTACTTCAGTTAAAGCTCTCCAATATGTAGCTCTATGGTCTACTGAGGTCAACTGAATTCAGTACTAATTTGTGCATATTTGTGCATTTCTTACGAAGTTTATCACAGACATTACTCAGTTTTGCAATATCATAATACTTGATGCTTTGATGTTACCAAATATGCCTTACTCTTTCTTGCAGGTAAGGTCACATGCCATTATCGGCAGAACCAAATCATTACCAGTCCGACATACTGTCTCTCAAAGTTCACTACAACAGCAAAGTAAGTCAGTTTTATGCAAGCACTGGACTTGTCCAAAGTTTGTTCTCTTGAGGATAAGATTCTTTGTTTGAGTTGCATCCATATTCATGTGTCTTCCTATGTGCAACTGTCAAACAAAGAAATAATACTCTAGGGAATGACACTTGGTCTGATATGAGAAAAAAGTGGATTAGGTCTATTCAGGATGATTACATAGGTGGAAGTGTGTGTTTTTGGGGGGGGGGGGATGGGGAGATTTTACCATCTACGTCGTTCTTGCTTTGCTTGTCACTCACAAACGTTTTAGTACGAGGCTACATGCGAAATTAAATTTATTCTTTTCTCCATTCACGAATCACTGAGCATTATGCACAAAGCCTCGCATTGAAAACTTTGTGCATGACAAGCAAAGCATATTTTGGAAGTGCACTATTGGTAGGTCTGCCCTTTGAGGGATTTGAAGTTCCAACCAAATCTTTGTTTTCTGATCTTTCCATAATCATTGCATAACAGATTCGGCAGATATTGAAGGTATTGACAACAGTCTGGAGTCACTGGCTATAAGAGTGTCAGAACAAGCCCTTTCAGGTAATTGTTTTTTAATCGATGGGGCACGCTGACATCAGTTGAGTAGCATGCACTACTGTATGTAATGCAGATTTCAGAAAAAAATATTTGAATTTTGCTCAATTAACTAAGATTTCGTTATGCTTTTGCTATGTCATAAAAGCATTTGTCACCAATTAGCGTGCTTCCATCAAGTTTTTGTTACACTTAGGCTGGTTGCTTAAGCACTCAAGAAGCTAGACTTTTTTCTTTCGTGCTTAGCGACCTCCAGCGGCACCCAAAACTAGATGGAAGCACGCTAATTGAAGAACAATCCTTTTTTTAAATTCTTCTTGTCATTCTTCTCTTCTCTTCTTCTTGTCTTTTTTTTTTTAATACTGCCTGATTGATTTTCCTTCAGATAATCCTGGTGATGAAGCCTGATCAAGATCTGTCCAAGATATATCCCTGTACGTGTGTTTAAGGTGCAACCAAGTTGCTGTTTCATTAAATAACATAGCAATGTATAAAGCTGCTTTTACAGAAGTCTTTCAAATCCAAAGAGGTTTCTAGCAGGAGAACAGTGTACATTGAAGTCCGTCGTCAACATACCATCTGTATCACCACACTCACCAAGTACTCCTCTGGCTGGACTATCGAGTTCTAAAATCTCTGTTTGACCATTCTGGATGCAAGGATAATGTAACATAACTGGTAAAACCTGTTAATTGGTATTAATTTAAAGTTACAAACTATATAGTCACACTTCTCCCCTTCCTACCCCCCACACAATCCGATAATTCTCATGGAGGCTTATTACTCTGCGACCATGTCGAGTGACTTGGTTTCTTGGCAGGAGGTGCAAGAGGTGTGACCATCATAACTTACTTGCTAGCTTCGTACCTTCGTATATGAACCCATTGGGTCTTGTCGTTCATAAGACACCTTCATTGAACCCAAACTGGTGTTTTTGAATTTGTAACTTAGTTAACTGTTCTTACTAGAATGTGTAGTTCCAGAAAATATCTATACCAACACCACAGAGGGACTTAGTGAAAAGACCCCATAACTACAGCAACTTCAAATTTTCTTCCATACAAACTCTGTTATTTTGTTCTTTCTCTAACCCCCTCCCCTCCAGGGTCTCCAATTTCCTCTGTGGGTGGGGGTACGGATATTTTCTGACCCTATATAATACAATATATATTGGTGGCATAGAGTGATCCGATTGAACCAGTAAAATATAATCTACTTGGCCTGTGAAAAAAATAATATTCATAGCAGTAGGAAACCAGTAGTAGACAGTAATTTCATCGTTTTCTCTTGTTTTACTTGGACTGTTAGTCATTAATTATACCAATTTCTTTCACAGGGCAAGTAAAATCACTCTAGACATTTTCTTAAAGCCAACAGAAAACAACCGAATCGATATCTAATATCTAGTATATATTGAGAGTGATTGTGTAGTTCCAAAAATTATCCGTACCCCCTCATGGAGGAATTTTTTTAAGACACCCCCCTACCCCCAGTAAATTCCAATTTTCTTCCATACAAACTCTGTAATTTTTGTTCTTTATCTGACTCCCCTACTCTTCGAAATTCCAAATTCCTCTGTGGGGTGGGGTGCGTATGGATGATTTTTGGAACTACACATTTTACTAAACCTGTGAAACAAATAACTTAACTTTAACTTCAAGTATACCAAAAGAAAAGAATGGAAATGAGACCTAAAAACCTATATTAGTTTACAACCTATTTCACGGATCAAACAGAACTAGATTAGATCTATGAACGTCTATTTGTCTACTTAAACTATTTCACATTTTAAGTAAAACCACTCTATGAAACCAAAACTAGATTTTCTTGAAGTAGATTTTACATATTGGATAAACATTACCCTCTGGCCTGTGTAGTGTGTAGTGCAGAAGCATTCTAATTGCCTAAGCATGTCTCTGCTTTTTGATTGGTTAAGACAAGAAGTCATTTGAGAGCAACAATATCCTGAATGTCTTTCATACAAGAAACACTGTTTTATCTAGTACTAAAAGACAATATCCACATCTTATTCTGTTTATATTTTAATGAAAGATTCTTATAACTAGTTTGAATGTTTCATGCGATAAACATACACCAGCTCCAGTATCATGCTTCGATTATACGAAAAATGTATCAATCGACTGATATATTGCATTTATATCACGGCAAATTGAAGTATAGTTTACACGTCTATTGTACGAAGACTTTTGAATTTTTAATATTTCATAAGTTTGAAAATCTTTTTTTTTTCATTGCGTTAGTCGTTAATCTTATGAGTAGTATTTAAAGACAATGTTTGAGGCGATCCAGTGCGTTCAGGAGTTAATTTTGAACTAAATTTATATAAAGATATTTTACGTAAGGAATATCCAACTTTCTAGGTTTTATTTGCTGCTGTACCCGGAGTAGATTATTGATAATCAAGACCATATCCACCATTTGGACGACAATGTTCCAGTTTTAAAGAGTGGTCCATTTTTCTCATTTTTTTCTCCTGAGCATCTAATGGTGGATAAGACCTTGATAATGCAAGTAAAGCTGAAGAGTTGTTTTATAATGATTTCACTTGGAAAAAACTAGAAGTTACTATAAGTGAAAAAATAAAAAACAAACCTAGAATTTCTCTATCCATTTTTCTAGATGATAATTAGTGATAAAAATGATCTTTTTTCTGGACGAAAATAGGTTCTGTTGGTTTCGTTTGTCCATTTCATACGTGTTGAATGCCAGTTGCACAGTACATGCATAGGCAATTTTGTGAGATAGTGAACATGATGCATGATGGTCTAGCTTGGGTATGAATGCCTTGTGTTAATGCTAAAGCTAGTCCACAATACACTCTGCTCGCAAATCAGAAAGAGCCTTTGTCCACATGTACACAAACTGGCAATAGCTTTTATTGAAAGTCATAAGCCGTCTTATTTATAGATAAAGTATATTTACCAATGAAATCATTATAGAATAAGATAAATTAACACGTATTTCATTTGCACTGATCACACATGACTTCAGTGGCAGTACAATTGGAATGGTTTTCAAGTATTGTATATCCAGGTTAGATGATGGTTTGTCGTGCTTTAATCGTTAGCTACAAATAATGATAATATTCACAAGTTGTTGCACTCTCTTCACGTAGACCATCATTTTATTTAGTTAAAACAAAAAAGAAATATTTTGTAGGATCTTGTATGAGTTCAAGGTTAATGTTACATACGGTAATAATTCCATAGTAAAACGACCATTGCATTTGATGCTCACCCCAGACCTGTTGCTTACTGAAGAGCTCACATAACGAAAAAGTCTTCAAAGTCCAGTGTTATTTTTTTACTTTTTTTCTCAAACTTTTCTCACTCTGTCCATCTTAAGTTACTTTTTTACGCAAAAAAAACCTTTAATTTCATTTTTATAAGCGACCCCTGTAAGGTTTCGCCAAATTCTTTCAAATACAATGGTCAAAGAACATTTTCGTAGAGTTTAAAAATGCAAAAATATAGATGAGAAAAACTTTATTTATGCCAGGAAAATCTCCTGTGATCTTGACTTTGTAATATATCTGCGTCTTCAAAGACTGCATTAGATGTTGTTGTTATATATTGCAAGTGCACGCATAGCTGTGCCTATGCAGGAAAGTATACTGATAAAACCATAACGAAAATCCTGAATAAAAGGATTAAAATGAATGAGTAGTAATTCTAGTTTGTCACTTCTAATCCCTTTTTTATTACAATATAATCCGGGGAGAATTTTCAACTTGCGCAATTGGGTTATCTTTTTTTTTCTTCTTTATTCTTAATGAAAGTTTACGAATTCTCGACTTTCACATCCCCATAATCCTTTGCGTCTTTGGGGGGGTAACCAGAGGGTAAAAACCCACATTTTGCTGAAGGCTGACCAGACAATGTTGAAAATACCTTGTTTGGTATCCAAAGATAAAATGAAGAAGTAAAAAACAGAAAAAGATAAATTTTAAACATTTTAAAAAATAACAAAAATAACTTGGAATAAACTGATAATCAGTATTGTACAGATAAAAGCAGGTATAGTATTAATTCAATTAAGAAACCTTTCAATTTGGAACAGTTTTTTGATTGGTTACCCTCCAAAAACGCAAAGCATTATGGTGATATGAAAGTCGAAAATAGGTCATTTTTGGCCAATTTCGGGCAAAAAGCATGGACTATAGCCCATGGTTTTGACGGATTTTGGACCATTTTCACACCTTTTCTAAAAATATGCATTATTTATGAAGGATGCAAAATAGGTGATTTTTGGCCATTTTCGGGCAAAAAGCATAGACTATAGCCCATGGTTTTGACCCATTTTGGACCATTTTCACACCTTTTCTAAAAATATGCATTATTTATGATGGATGCAAAATAGGTGATTTTTGGCCATTTTCGGGTAAAAAGCATAGACTATAGCCCAGGGCTCCACGGCAAACATGTAAAACAGTAACTAGCTTTTTAATCGTAAATCTTTACTTTTAGATATTTTTAGGCAATCGACTGATGTTTTTACCGTGGCAAAATAAAGAAGCTTCCTTCCTTCCTTCCTTCCCATGGTTTTGACCCATTTTGGACCATTTTCACACCTTTTCTAAAAATATGCATTATTTATGAAGGATGCAAAATAGGTGATTTTTGGCCTTTTTCGGGCAAAAAGCATGGACTATAGCCCATGGTTTTGACCCATTTTGGACCATTTTCACACCTTTTCTAAAAATATGCATTACTTATGAAGGATGCAGGATAGGTCATTTCTGGCCATTTTCGGCCAAAAAGCATGGACTATAGCCCATGGTTTTGACCCAATTTGAACCATTTTCACACCTTTTCTAAAAATATGCATTATTTATGAAGGATGCAAATTAGGTGATTTTTGGCCATTTTCGGGCAAAAAGCATGGACTATAGCCCATGGTTTTGACCCATTTTGGACCATTTTCACACCTTTTGTAAAAATATGCATTATTTATAAAGGATACAAAACAGGTGATTTTTGGCCTTTTTCGGGCAAAAAGCATGGACTATAGCCCATGGTTTTGACCTATTTTGGACCATTTTCACACCTTTTGTAAAAATATGCATTACTTATGAAGGATGCAGAATAGGTCATTTCTGGCCATTTTCGGGCAAAAAGCATGGACTATAGCCCATGGTTTTGACCCATTTTGGACCATTTTCACACCTTTTGTAAAAATATGCATTACTTATGAAGGATGCAGAATAGGTGATTTTTGGCCGTTTTCGGGCAAAAAGCATGGACTATAGCCCATGGTTTTGACCCATTTTGGACCATTTTCACACCTTTTCTAAAAATATGCATTATTTATGAATGATGCAGAATAGGTCATTTCTGGCCATTTTCGGGCAAAAAGCATGGACTATAGCACATGGTTTTGACCCATTTTGGACCATTTTAACACCTTTTCTAAAAATATGCATTATTTATGAAGGATGCAGAATAGGTCATTTCTGGCCTTTTTCGGGAAAAAAGCATGGACTATAGCACATGGTTTTGACCCAATTTGGACCATTTTCACACCTTTTCTAAAAATATGCATTATTTATGAACTATGCAAATTAGGTGATTTTTGGCCATTTTCGGGTAAAAAGCATAGACTATAGCCCAGGGCTCCACGGCAAACATGTAAAACAGTAACTAGCTTTTTAATCGTAAATCTTTACTTTTAGATATTTTTAGGCAATCGACTGATGTTTTTGCCGTGGCAAAATAAAGAAGCTTCCTTCCTTCCTTCCTTCCCATGGTTTTGACCCATTTTGGACCATTTTCACACCTTTTCTAAAAATATGGATTATTTATGAACGATGCTAAAATAGGTGATTTTTGGCCATTTTCGGGCAAAAAGCATGGACTATAGCCCATGGTTTTGACCCATTTTGGACCATTTTCACACCTTTTGTAAAAATATGCATTATTTATGAACGATGCAAGATAGGTCATTTTTGGGCATTTTCGGGCAAAAAGCATGGACTATAGCCCATGGTTTTGACCGATTTTGGACCATTTTCACACCTTTTCTAAAATTATGCATTATTTATGAAGGATGCAAAATAGGTCATTTCTGGCCATATTCGGGCAAAAAGCATGGACTATAGCCCATGGTTTTGACCTATTTTGGTCCATTTTCACACCTTTTCTAAAAATATGCATTATTTATGAAGGATGCAAAATAGGTCATTTCTGGCCATTTTCGGGCAAAAAGCATGGACTATAGCCCATGGTTTTGACCCATTTTGGACCATTTTCACACCTTTTCTAAAAATATGCATTATTTATGAACGATGCAAAATAGGTGATTTTTGGCCATTTTCGGGCAAAAAGCATGGACTATAGCCCATGGTTTTGACCTATTTTGGTCCATTTTCACACCTTTTCTAAAAATATGCATTATTTATGAACGATGCAAGATAGGTCACTTTTGGGCATTTTCGGGCAAAAAGCATGGACTATAGCCCATGGTTTTGACGGATTTTGTACCATTTTCACACCTTTTCTAAAAATATGCATTATTTATGAAGGATGCAAAATAGGTCATTTCTGGCCATTTTCGGGCAAAAAGCATGGACTATAGCCCATGGTTTTGACGGATTTTGGACCATTTCCACACCTTTTCTAAAAATATGCATTATTTATATAAGGATGCAGGATAGGTCATTTCTGGCCATTTTCGGACAAAAAGCATGGACTATAGCCCATGGTTTTGACCTATTTTGGTCCATTTTCACACCTTTTCTAAAAATATGCATTATTTATGAAGGATGCAAATAGGTGATTTTTGGCCATTTTCGGGAAAAAAGCAAGGACTATAGCCCATGGTTTTGAGCCATTTTGGACCATTTCCACACCTTTTCTAAAAATATGCATTATTTATGAAGGATGCAAAATAGGTCATTTCTGGCCATTTTCGGGAAAAAAGCATGGACTATAGCCCATGGTTTTGACCTATTTTGGTCCATTTTCACACCTTTTCTAAAAATATGCATTATTTATGAAAGGATGCAAAATAGGTCATTTTGGCCATTTTTCGGGCAAAAAGCATAGACTATAGCCCATGGTTTTGACCGATTTTGGACCATTTTCACACCTTTTCTAAAAATATGCATTATTTATGAAGGATGCAAAATAGGTCATTTCTGGCCTTTTTCGGGCAAAAAGCATAGACTATAGCCCATGGTTTTGACCTATTTTGGACCATTTTCACACCTTTTCTAAAAATATGCATTATTTATGAAGGATGCAAATAGGTCATTTCTGGCCATTTTCGGGCAAAAAGCATGGACTATAGCCCATGGTGTTGAGCCATTTTGGACCATTCCCACACCTTTTCTAAAAATATGCATTATTTATGAAGGATGCAGGATAGGTCATTTCTGGCCATTTTCGGGCAAAAAGCATGGACTATAGCCCATGGTTTTGACCTATTTTGGACCATTTCCACACCTTTTCTAAAAATATGCATTATTTATGAAGGATACGAAATAGGTCATTTCTGGCCATTTTCGGGCAAAAAGCATAGACTATAGCCCATGGTTTTGACCATTTTGGACCATTTTCACACCTTTTCTAAAAATATGCATTATTTATGAAGGATGCAAAATAGGTCATTTCTGGCCATTTTCGGGCAAAAAGCATAGGACTATAGCCCATGGTTTTGACCTATTTTGGACCATTTTCACACCTTTTCTAAAAATATGCATTATTTATGAAGGATGCAAAATAGGTCATTTCTGGCCATTTTCGGGCAAAAAGCATGGACTATAGCCCATGGTTTTGACGGATTTTGGACCATTTTCACACCTTTTCTAAAAATATGCATTATTTATGAAGGATGCAAAATAGGTCATTTCTGGCCATTTTCGGGCAAAAAGCATGGACTATAGCCCATGGTTTTGACCTATTTTGGACCATTTTCACACCTTTTCTAAAAATATGCATTATTTATGAAGGATGCATAATAGGTCATTTCTGGCCATTTTCGGGCAAAAAGCATAGACTATAGCCCATGGTTTTGACCCATTTTGGACCATTTTCACACCTTTTCTAAAAATATGCATTATTTATGAAGGATGCAAAATAGGTCATTTCTGGCCATTTTCGGGCAAAAAGCATAGACTATAGCCCATGGTTTTGACCTATTTTGGACCATTTTCACACCTTTTCTAAAAATATGCATTATTTATGAAGGATGCAAAATAGGTCATTTCTGGCCATTTTCGGGCAAAAAGCATGGACTATAGCCCATGGTTTTGACGGATTTTGGACCATTTTCACACCTTTTCTAAAAATATGCATTATTTATGAAGGATGCCAAATAGGTCATTTCTGGCCATTTTCGGGCAAAAAGCATGGACTATAGCCCATGGTTTTGACCTATTTTGGTCCATTTTCACACCTTTTCTAAAAATATGCATTATTTATGAAGGATGCAAAATAGGTCATTTCTGGCCATTTTCGGGCAAAAAGCATAGGACTATAGCCCATGGTTTTGACCATTTTGGACCATTTTCACACCTTTTCTAAAAATATGCATTATTTATGAAGGATGCAAATAGGTCATTTCTGGCCATTTTCGGGCAAAAAGCATAGACTATAGCCCATGGTTTTGACCTATTTTGGACCATTTTCACACCTTTTCTAAAAATATGCATTATTTATGAAGGATGCAAAATAGGTCATTTCTGGCCATTTTCGGGCAAAAAGCATAGGACTATAGCCCATGGTTTTGACCGATTTTGGACCATTTTCACACCTTTTCTAAAAATATGCATTATTTATGAAGGATGCAAAATAGGTCATTTCTGGCCATTTTCGGGCAAAAAGCATGGACTATAGCCCATGGTTTTGACCTATTTTGGACCATTTTCACACCTTTTCTAAAAATATGCATTATTTATGAAGGATGCCAAATAGGTCATTTCTGGCCATTTTCGGGCAAAAAGCATGGACTATAGCCCATGGTTTTGACCTATTTTGGACCATTTTCACACCTTTTCTAAAAATATGCATTATTTATGAAGGATGCAAAATAGGTCATTTCTGGCCATTTTCGGGCAAAAAGCATGGACTATAGCCCATGGTTTTGACCTATTTTGGACCATTTTCACACCTTTTCTAAAAATATGCATTATTTATGAAGGATGCAAAATAGGTCATTTCTGGCCATTTTCGGGCAAAAAGCATAGACTATAGCCCATGGTTTTGACCTATTTTGGACCATTTTCACACCTTTTCTAAAAATATGCATTATTTATGAAGGATGCAAAATAGGTCATTTCTGGCCATTTTCGGGCAAAAAGCATGGACTATAGCCCATGGTTTTGACGGATTTTGGACCATTTTCACACCTTTTCTAAAAATATGCATTATTTATGAAGGATGCAAATAGGTCATTTCTGGCCATTTTCGGGCAAAAAGCATGGACTATAGCCCATGGTTTTGACCGATTTTGGACCATTTTCACACCTTTTCTAAAAATATGCATTATTTATGAAGGATGCAAAATAGGTGATTTCTGGCCATTTTCGGGCAAAAAGCATGGACTATAGCCCATGGTTTTGACCTATTTTGGTCCATTTTCACACCTTTTCTAAAAATATGCATTATTTATGAAGGATGCAAAATAGGTCATTTCTGGCCATTTTCGGGCAAAAAGCATAGACTATAGCCCATGGTTTTGACCCATTTTGGACCATTTTCACACCTTTTCTAAAAATATGCATTATTTATGAAGGATGCAAAATAGGTCATTTCTGGCCATTTTCGGGCAAAAAGCATGGACTATAGCCCATGGTTTTGACCGATTTTGGACCATTTTCACACCTTTTCTAAAAATATGCATTATTTATGAAGGATGCAAATAGGTCATTTCTGGCCATTTTCGGGCAAAAAGCATGGACTATAGCCCATGGTTTTGACCGATTTTGGACCATTTTCACACCTTTTCTAAAAATATGCATTATTTATGAAGGATGCAAATAGGTCATTTCTGGCCATTTTCGGGCAAAAAGCATGGACTATAGCCCATGGTTTTGACCTATTTTGGACCATTTTCACACCTTTTCTAAAAATATGCATTATTTATGAAGGATGCAAAATAGGTCATTTCTGGCCATTTTCGGGCAAAAAGCATAGACTATAGCCCATGGTTTTGACCGATTTTGGACCATTTTCACACCTTTTCTAAAAATATGCATTATTTATGAAGGATGCAAAATAGGTCATTTCTGGCCATTTTCGGGCAAAAAGCATGGACTATAGCCCATGGTTTTGACCGATTTTGGACCATTTTCACACCTTTTCTAAAAATATGCATTATTTATGAAGGATGCAAAATAGGTCATTTCTGGCCATTTTCGGGCAAAAAGCATGGACTATAGCCCATGGTTTTGACCTATTTTGTACCATTTTCACACCTTTTCTAAAAATATGCATTATTTATGAAGGATGCAAAATAGGTCATTTCTGGCCATTTTCGGGCAAAAAGCATAGACTATAGCCCATGGTTTTGACGGATTTTGGACCATTTTCACACCTTTTCTAAAAATATGCATTATTTATGAAGGATGCAAAATAGGTCATTTCTGGCCATTTTCGGGCAAAAAGCATGGACTATAGCCCATGGTTTTGACCTATTTTGGACCATTTTCACACCTTTTCTAAAAATATGCATTATTTATGAAGGATGCAAAATAGGTCATTTCTGGCCATTTTCGGGCAAAAAGCATAGACTATAGCCCATGGTTTTGACCGATTTTGGACCATTTTCACACCTTTTCTAAAAATATGCATTATTTATGAAGGATGCAAATAGGTCATTTCTGGCCATTTTCGGGCAAAAAGCATGGACTATAGCCCATGGTTTTGACCGATTTTGGACCATTTTCACACCTTTTCTAAAAATATGCATTATTTATGAAGGATGCAAAATAGGTCATTTCTGGCCATTTTCGGGCAAAAAGCATGGACTATAGCCCATGGTTTTGACCGATTTTGGACCATTTTCACACCTTTTCTAAAAATATGCATTATTTATGAAGGATGCAGATAGGTCATTTCTGGCCATTTTCGGGCAAAAAGCATGGACTATAGCCCATGGTTTTGACCTATTTTGGACCATTTTCACACCTTTTCTAAAAATATGCATTATTTATGAAGGATGCAAAATAGGTCATTTCTGGCCATTTTCGGGCAAAAAGCATAGACTATAGCCCATGGTTTTGACCGATTTTGGACCATTTTCACACCTTTTCTAAAAATATGCATTATTTATAAAGGATGCAAAATAGGTGATTTTTGGCCATTTTTCGGGCAAAAAGCATGGACTATAGCCCATGGTTTTGACCTATTTTGGACCATTTTCACACCTTTTCTAAAAATATGCATTATTTATGAAGGATGCAAAATAGGTCATTTCTGGCCATTTTCGGGCAAAAAGCATAGACTATAGCCCATGGTTTTGACCGATTTTGGACCATTTTCACACCTTTTCTAAAAATATGCATTATTTATGAAGGATGCAAAATAGGTCATTTCTGGCCATTTTCGGGCAAAAAGCATAGACTATAGCCCATGGTTTTGACCCATTTTGGACCATTTTCACACCTTTTCTAAAAATATGCATTATTTATGAAGGATGCAAAATAGGTGATTTTTGGCCATTTTCGGGCAAAAAGCATGGACTATAGCCCATGGTTTTGACGGATTTTGGACCATTTTCACACCTTTTCTAAAAATATGCATTATTTATGAAGGATGCAGAATAGGTCATTTCTGGCCATTTTCGGGCAAAAAGCATGGACTATAGCCCATGGTTTTGACCTATTTTGGTCCATTTTCACACCTTTTCTAAAAATATGCATTATTTATGAAGGATGCAAAATAGGTCATTTCTGGCCATTTTCGGGCAAAAAGCATAGACTATAGCCCATGGTTTTGACGGATTTTGGACCATTTTCACACCTTTTCTAAAAATATGCATTATTTATAAAGGATGCAAAATAGGTGATTTTTGGCCTTTTTCGGGCAAAAAGCATGGACTATAGCCCATGGTTTTGACCTATTTTGGACCATTTTCACACCTTTTCTAAAAATATGCATTATTTATGAAGGATGCAAAATAGGTCATTTCTGGCCATTTTCGGGCAAAAAGCATAGACTATAGCCCATGGTTTTGACCGATTTTGGACCATTTTCACACCTTTTCTAAAAATATGCATTATTTATGAAGGATGCAAAATAGGTCATTTCTGGCCATTTTCGGGCAAAAAGCATAGACTATAGCCCATGGTTTTGACCTATTTTGGACCATTTTCACACCTTTTCTAAAAATATGCATTATTTATGAAGGATGCAAATAGGTCATTTCTGGCCATTTTCGGGCAAAAAGCATGGACTATAGCCCATGGTTTTGACGGATTTTGGACCATTTTCACACCTTTTCTAAAAATATGCATTATTTATGAAGGATGCAAAATAGGTCATTTCTGGCCATTTTCGGGCAAAAAGCATGGACTATAGCCCATGGTTTTGACCTATTTTGGACCATTTTCACACCTTTTCTAAAAATATGCATTATTTATGAAGGATGCAAAATAGGTCATTTCTGGCCATTTTCGGGCAAAAAGCATAGACTATAGCCCATGGTTTTGACCGATTTTGGACCATTTTCACACCTTTTCTAAAAATATGCATTATTTATGAAGGATGCAAAATAGGTGATTTTTGGCCATTTTCGGGCAAAAAGCATGGACTATAGCCCATGGTTTTGACCTATTTTGGACCATTTTCACACCTTTTCTAAAAATATGCATTATTTATGAAGGATGCAAAATAGGTCATTTCTGGCCATTTTCGGGCAAAAAGCATAGACTATAGCCCATGGTTTTGACCGATTTTGGACCATTTTCACACCTTTTCTAAAAATATGCATTATTTATGAAGGATGCAAAATAGGTCATTTCTGGCCATTTTCGGGCAAAAAGCATAGACTATAGCCCATGGTTTTGACCCATTTTGGACCATTTTCACACCTTTTCTAAAAATATGCATTATTTATGAAGGATGCAAAATAGGTGATTTTTGGCCATTTTCGGGCAAAAAGCATGGACTATAGCCCATGGTTTTGACCTATTTTGGACCATTTTCACACCTTTTCTAAAAATATGCATTATTTATGAAGGATGCAAATAGGTCATTTCTGGCCATTTTCGGGCAAAAAGCATAGACTATAGCCCATGGTTTTGACCGATTTTGGACCATTTTCACACCTTTTCTAAAAATATGCATTATTTATGAAGGATGCAAAATAGGTCATTTCTGGCCATTTTCGGGCAAAAAGCATGGACTATAGCCCATGGTTTTGACCGGATTTTGGACCATTTTCACACCTTTTCTAAAAATATGCATTATTTATGAAGGATGCAAATAGGTCATTTCTGGCCATTTTCGGGCAAAAAGCATGGACTATAGCCCATGGTTTTGACCGATTTTGGACCATTTTCACACCTTTTCTAAAAATATGCATTATTTATGAAGGATGCAAAATAGGTGATTTTTGGCCATTTTCGGGCAAAAAGCATGGACTATAGCCCATGGTTTTGACCTATTTTGGTACCATTTTCACACCTTTTCTAAAAATATGCATTATTTATGAAGGATGCAAATAGGTCATTTCTGGCCATTTTCGGGCAAAAAGCATAGACTATAGCCCATGGTTTTGACCGATTTTGGACCATTTTCACACCTTTTCTAAAAATATGCATTATTTATGAAGGATGCAAAATAGGTCATTTCTGGCCATTTTCGGGCAAAAAGCATGGACTATAGCCCATGGTTTTGACCGATTTTGGACCATTTTCACACCTTTTCTAAAAATATGCATTATTTATGAAGGATGCAAATAGGTCATTTCTGGCCATTTTCGGGCAAAAAGCATGGACTATAGCCCATGGTTTTGACCGATTTTGGACCATTTTCACACCTTTTCTAAAAATATGCATTATTTATGAAGGATGCAAATAGGTCATTTCTGGCCATTTTCGGGCAAAAAGCATAGGACTATAGCCCATGGTTTTGACCTATTTTGGACCATTTTCACACCTTTTCTAAAAATATGCATTATTTATGAAGGATGCAAAATAGGTCATTTCTGGCCATTTTCGGGCAAAAAGCATAGACTATAGCCCATGGTTTTGACCGATTTTGGACCATTTTCACACCTTTTCTAAAAATATGCATTATTTATGAAGGATGCAAAATAGGTCATTTCTGGCCATTTTCGGGCAAAAAGCATAGACTATAGCCCATGGTTTTGACCTATTTTGGACCATTTTCACACCTTTTCTAAAAATATGCATTATTTATGAAGGATGCAAAATAGGTCATTTCTGGCCATTTTCGGGCAAAAAGCATGGACTATAGCCCATGGTTTTGACCGATTTTGGACCATTTTCACACCTTTTCTAAAAATATGCATTATTTATGAAGGATGCAAAATAGGTCATTTCTGGCCATTTTCGGGCAAAAAGCATAGACTATAGCCCATGGTTTTGACCGATTTTGGACCATTTTCACACCTTTTCTAAAAATATGCATTATTTATGAAGGATGCAAAATAGGTCATTTCTGGCCATTTTCGGGCAAAAAGCATAGGACTATAGCCCATGGTTTTGACCGATTTTGGACCATTTTCACACCTTTTCTAAAAATATGCATTATTTATGAAGGATGCAAATAGGTCATTTCTGGCCATTTTCGGGCAAAAAGCATGGACTATAGCCCATGGTTTTGACCTATTTTGGACCATTTTCACACCTTTTCTAAAAATATGCATTATTTATGAAGGATGCAAAATAGGTCATTTCTGGCCATTTTCGGGCAAAAAGCATGGACTATAGCCCATGGTTTTGACCGATTTTGGACCATTTTCACACCTTTTCTAAAAATATGCATTATTTATGAAGGATGCAAAATAGGTCATTTCTGGCCATTTTCGGGCAAAAAGCATGGACTATAGCCCATGGTTTTGACCTATTTTGGACCATTTTCACACCTTTTCTAAAAATATGCATTATTTATGAAGGATGCAAATAGGTCATTTCTGGCCATTTTCGGGCAAAAAGCATAGACTATAGCCCATGGTTTTGACCGATTTTGGACCATTTTCACACCTTTTCTAAAAATATGCATTATTTATGAAGGATGCAAAATAGGTCATTTCTGGCCATTTTCGGGCAAAAAGCATGGACTATAGCCCATGGTTTTGACCTATTTTGGACCATTTTCACACCTTTTCTAAAAATATGCATTATTTATGAAGGATGCAAAATAGGTCATTTCTGGCCATTTTCGGGCAAAAAGCATAGACTATAGCCCATGGTTTTGCCGGATTTTGGACCATTTTCACACCTTTTCTAAAAATATGCATTATTTATGAAGGATGCAAAATAGGTCATTTCTGGCCATTTTCGGGCAAAAAGCATGGACTATAGCCCATGGTTTTGACCGATTTTGGACCATTTTCACACCTTTTCTAAAAATATGCATTATTTATGAAGGATGCAAAATAGGTCATTTCTGGCCATTTTCGGGCAAAAAGCATAGACTATAGCCCATGGTTTTGACCCATTTTGGACCATTTTCACACCTTTTCTAAAAATATGCATTATTTATGAAGGATGCCAAATAGGTCATTTCTGGCCATTTTCGGGCAAAAAGCATGGACTATAGCCCATGGTTTTGACCTATTTTGGACCATTTTCACACCTTTTCTAAAAATATGCATTATTTATGAAGGATGCAAAATAGGTCATTTCTGGCCATTTTCGGGCAAAAAGCATAGACTATAGCCCATGGTTTTGACGGATTTTGGACCATTTTCACACCTTTTCTAAAAATATGCATTATTTATGAAGGATGCAAAATAGGTCATTTCTGGCCATTTTCGGGCAAAAAGCATGGACTATAGCCCATGGTTTTGACCGATTTTGGACCATTTTCACACCTTTTCTAAAAATATGCATTATTTATGAAGGATGCAAAATAGGTCATTTCTGGCCATTTTCGGGCAAAAAGCATGGACTATAGCCCATGGTTTTGACCTATTTTGGTACCATTTTCACACCTTTTCTAAAAATATGCATTATTTATGAAGGATGCAAATAGGTCATTTCTGGCCATTTTCGGGCAAAAAGCATAGACTATAGCCCATGGTTTTGACCGATTTTGGACCATTTTCACACCTTTTCTAAAAATATGCATTATTTATGAAGGATGCAAAATAGGTGATTTTTGGCCATTTTCGGGCAAAAAGCATGGACTATAGCCCATGGTTTTGACCTATTTTGGACCATTTTCACACCTTTTCTAAAAATATGCATTATTTATGAAGGATGCAAAATAGGTCATTTCTGGCCATTTTCGGGCAAAAAGCATAGACTATAGCCCATGGTTTTGACCGATTTTGGACCATTTTCACACCTTTTCTAAAAATATGCATTATTTATGAAGGATGCAAAATAGGTCATTTCTGGCCATTTTCGGGCAAAAAGCATGGACTATAGCCCATGGTTTTGACCCTATTTTGGACCATTTTCACACCTTTTCTAAAAATATGCATTATTTATGAAGGATGCAAATAGGTCATTTCTGGCCATTTTCGGGCAAAAAGCATGGACTATAGCCCATGGTTTTGACGGATTTTGGACCATTTTCACACCTTTTCTAAAAATATGCATTATTTATGAAGGATGCAAAATAGGTCATTTCTGGCCATTTTCGGGCAAAAAGCATAGACTATAGCCCATGGTTTTGACCCATTTTGGACCATTTTCACACCTTTTCTAAAAATATGCATTATTTATGAAGGATGCAAAATAGGTCATTTCTGGCCATTTTCGGGCAAAAAGCATAGACTATAGCCCATGGTTTTGACCGATTTTGGACCATTTTCACACCTTTTCTAAAAATATGCATTATTTATGAAGGATGCAAAATAGGTCATTTCTGGCCATTTTCGGGCAAAAAGCATGGACTATAGCCCATGGTTTTGACCTATTTTGGACCATTTTCACACCTTTTCTAAAAATATGCATTATTTATGAAGGATGCAAAATAGGTCATTTCTGGCCATTTTCGGGCAAAAAGCATAGACTATAGCCCATGGTTTTGACCGATTTTGGACCATTTTCACACCTTTTCTAAAAATATGCATTATTTATGAAGGATGCAAAATAGGTCATTTCTGGCCATTTTCGGGCAAAAAGCATAGGACTATAGCCCATGGTTTTGACCCATTTTGGACCATTTTCACACCTTTTCTAAAAATATGCATTATTTATGAAGGATGCAAAATAGGTGATTTCTGGCCATTTTCGGGCAAAAAGCATGGACTATAGCCCATGGTTTTGACCTATTTTGGACCATTTTCACACCTTTTCTAAAAATATGCATTATTTATGAAGGATGCAAAATAGGTCATTTCTGGCCATTTTCGGGCAAAAAGCATAGACTATAGCCCATGGTTTTGACCGATTTTGGACCATTTTCACACCTTTTCTAAAAATATGCATTATTTATGAAGGATGCAAAATAGGTCATTTCTGGCCATTTTCGGGCAAAAAGCATGGACTATAGCCCATGGTTTTGACGGATTTTGGACCATTTTCACACCTTTTCTAAAAATATGCATTATTTATGAAGGATGCAAAATAGGTCATTTCTGGCCATTTTCGGGCAAAAAGCATAGACTATAGCCCATGGTTTTGACCGATTTTGGACCATTTTCACACCTTTTCTAAAAATATGCATTATTTATGAAGGATGCAAAATAGGTCATTTTCTGGCCATTTTCGGGCAAAAAGCATGGACTATAGCCCATGGTTTTGACCTATTTTGGACCATTTTCACACCTTTTCTAAAAATATGCATTATTTATGAAGGATGCAAAATAGGTCATTTCTGGCCATTTTCGGGCAAAAAGCATAGACTATAGCCCATGGTTTTGACCGATTTTGGACCATTTTCACACCTTTTCTAAAAATATGCATTATTTATGAAGGATGCAAAATAGGTCATTTCTGGCCATTTTCGGGCAAAAAGCATAGACTATAGCCCATGGTTTTGACCGATTTTGGACCATTTTCACACCTTTTCTAAAAATATGCATTATTTATGAAGGATGCAAAATAGGTCATTTCTGGCCATTTTTCGGGCAAAAAGCATAGGACTATAGCCCATGGTTTTGACCGATTTTGGACCATTTTCACACCTTTTCTAAAAATATGCATTATTTATGAAGGATGCAAATAGGTCATTTCTGGCCATTTTCGGGCAAAAAGCATAGACTATAGCCCATGGTTTTGACCGATTTTGGACCATTTTCACACCTTTTCTAAAAATATGCATTATTTATGAAGGATGCAAAATAGGTCATTTCTGGCCATTTTCGGGCAAAAAGCATGGACTATAGCCCATGGTTTTGACCCATTTTGGACCATTTTCACACCTTTTCTAAAAATATGCATTATTTATGAAGGATGCAAAATAGGTCATTTCTGGCCATTTTCGGGCAAAAAGCATGGACTATAGCCCATGGTTTTGACCTATTTTGGACCATTTTCACACCTTTTCTAAAAATATGCATTATTTATGAAGGATGCAAATAGGTCATTTCTGGCCATTTTCGGGCAAAAAGCATAGACTATAGCCCATGGTTTTGACCTATTTTGGACCATTTTCACACCTTTTCTAAAAATATGCATTATTTATGAAGGATGCAAAATAGGTCATTTCTGGCCATTTTCGGGCAAAAAGCATGGACTATAGCCCATGGTTTTGACCTATTTTGGACCATTTTCACACCTTTTCTAAAAATATGCATTATTTATAAGGATGCAAAATAGGTCATTTCTGGCCATTTTCGGGCAAAAAGCATAGACTATAGCCCATGGTTTTGACGGATTTTGGACCATTTTCACACCTTTTCTAAAAATATGCATTATTTATGAAGGATGCAAAATAGGTCATTTCTGGCCATTTTCGGGCAAAAAGCATAGACTATAGCCCATGGTTTTGACCGATTTTGGACCATTTTCACACCTTTTCTAAAAATATGCATTATTTATGAAGGATGCAAAATAGGTCATTTTTGGCCATTTTCGGGCAAAAAGCATGGACTATAGCCCATGGTTTTGACCTATTTTGGACCATTTTCACACCTTTTCTAAAAATATGCATTATTTATGAAGGATGCATAATAGGTGATTTCTGGCCTTTTTCGGGCAAAAAGCATGGACTATAGCCCATGGTTTTGACCTATTTTGGTCCATTTTCACACCTTTTCTAAAAATATGCATTATTTATGAAGGATGCAAAATAGGTCATTTCTGGCCATTTTCGGGCAAAAAGCATAGACTATAGCCCATGGTTTTGACCCATTTTGGACCATTTTCACACCTTTTCTAAAAATATGCATTATTTATGAAGGATGCAAAATAGGTGATTTCTGGCCATTTTCGGGCAAAAAGCATGGACTATAGCCCATGGTTTTGACCTATTTTGGTCCATTTTCACACCTTTTCTAAAATATGCATTATTTATGAAGGATGCAAAATAGGTCATTTCTGGCCTTTTTCGGGCAAAAAGCATAGACTATAGCCCATGGTTTTGACGGATTTTGGACCATTTTCACACCTTTTCTAAAAATATGCATTATTTATGAAGGATGCAAAATAGGTCATTTTCTGGCCATTTTCGGGCAAAAAGCATGGACTATAGCCCATGGTTTTGACCTATTTTGGTCCATTTTCACACCTTTTCTAAAAATATGCATTATTTATGAAGGATGCAAAATAGGTCATTTCTGGCCATTTTCGGGCAAAAAGCATAGACTATAGCCCATGGTTTTGACCGATTTTGGACCATTTTCACACCTTTTCTAAAAATATGCATTATTTATGAAGGATGCAAAATAGGTGATTTTTGGCCATTTTCGGGCAAAAAGCATGGACTATAGCCCATGGTTTTGACCTATTTTGGTCCATTTTCACACCTTTTCTAAAAATATGCATTATTTATGAAGTATGCAAAATAGGTCATTTCTGGCCATTTTCGGGCAAAAAGCATAGACTATAGCCCATGGTTTTGACCTATTTTGGACCATTTTCACACCTTTTCTAAAATATGCATTATTTATGAAGGATGCAGAATAGGTCATTTCTGGCCATTTTCGGGCAAAAAGCATGGACTATAGCCCATGGTTTTGACCTATTTTGGTCCATTTTCACACCTTTTCTAAAAACATGCATTATTTATGAAGGATGCAAAATAGGTCATTTCTGGCCATTTTCGGGCAAAAAACATAGACTATAGCCCATGGTTTTGACCCATTTTGGACCATTTTCACTCCTTTTCTAAAAATATGCATTATTTATGAACGATGCAAAATAGGTGATTTTTGGCCTTTTTCGGGCAAAAAGCATGGACTATAGCCCATGGTTTTGACCTATTTTGGTCCATTTTCACACCTTTTCTAAAAATATGCATTATTTATAAAGTATGCAAAATAGGTCATTTCTGGCCATTTTCGGGCAAAAAGCATAGACTATAGCCCATGGTTTTGACGGATTTTGGACCATTTTCACACCTTTTTCTAAAAATATGCATTATTTATGAAGGATGCAAAATAGGTGATTTTTGGCCATTTTTCGGGCAAAAAGCATGGACTATAGCCTATGGTTTTGACCTATTTTGGACCATTTTCACACCTTTTCTAAAAATATGCATTATTTATGAAGGATGCAGGATAGGTCATTTCTGGCCATTTTCGGGCAAAAAGCATAGACTATAGCCCATGGTTTTGACGGATTTTGGACCATTTTCACACCTTTTCTAAAAATATGCATTATTTATGAACTATGCAAAATAGGTGATTTTTGGCCATTTTCGGGCAAAAAGCATGGACTATAGCCCATGGTTTTGACGGATTATTGACCATTTTCACACCTTTTCTAAAAATATGCATTATTTATAAAGGATGCAAAATAGGTGATTTTTAGCCTTTTTCGGGCAAAAAGCATGGACTATAGCTCATGGTTTTGACCTATTTTGGACCATTTTCACACCTTTTCTAAAAATATGCATTATTTAGGAAGGATGCAGGATAGGTTATTTCTGGCCATTTTCGGGCAAAAAGCATGGACTATAGCCCATGGTTTTGACCCATTTTGGACCATTTTCACACCTTTTCTAAAAATATGCATTATTTATGAAGGATGCAGGATAGGTCATTTCTGGCCATTTTCGGGCAAAAAGCATGGACTATAGCCCATGGTTTTGACCCATTTTGGTCCATTTTCACACCTTTTCTAAAAATATGCATTATTTATGAACTATGCAAAATAGGTGATTTTTGGCCTTTTTCGGGCAAAAAGCATGGACTATAGCCCATGGTTTTGACCTATTTTGGTCCATTTTCACACCTTTTCTAAAAATATGCATTATTTATGAAGGATGCAAAATAGGTCATATCTGGCCATTTTCGGGCAAAAAGGATGGACTATAGCCCATGGTTTTGACGGATTTTGGACCATTTTCACACCTTTTCTAAAAATATGCATTATTTATAAAGGATGTAAAATAGGTGATTTTTGGCCATTTTCGGGCAAAAAGCATAGACTATAGCCCATGGTTTCTACGGATTTTGGACCACTTTCACACCTGTTCTAAAAATATGCATTATTTATGAAGGATGCAAAATAGGTCATTTTTGGCCATTTTCGGGCAAAAAGCATGGACTATAGCCCATGGTTTTGACCTATTTATGTCCACTTTCACACCTTTTCTAAAAATATGCATTATTTATGAAGGATGCAAAATAGGTCATTTTTGGCCATTTTCGGGCAAAAAGCATGCTCTATAGCCCTAGTAGCCAAGATGGCGGAGAGTCACGATATTTCAGCTTTCGATATGAACGTGAATAACCTCTGCAGTAGTTCTCTTACGATAACTTCGATGCTTTCTTCTGATGATGAAGACTTAAGTTCAAGTAATGAAGGATCTAGTTTTTGTATATCTCCTCCGGAATTAAGGAGCGCTAAAGTTAATACGACAGCCAATGTTTCTACTAGATCATTGTCATCGATCGAAGCTCCATCACATACTGGTTCATCTAGCTTAGCTCTTAAATCAGCTCTAAATGGAAGAGATCTTGATTCCCTTCATGTTCCGCAACTAAAGACTGAATTGGGGAAGAGGAACTTATCGAAATCAGGAAAAAAAGCCGTCCTGAGGAGGCGACTTAAGAGATCAATATTACAAGAACCAGCCATTATTACGAAAGTTTCCCGCCAAAATTTAAATCCAAATCAAGAAGATAATCCTATTCGGCCTGACAGTTACCATAACTGCTCTAACCTTATTCAATCTTCAGTAAATAACCTACGACAGGAGCTGCAGCAGCAATTACAAGAAATCAGTACTGAAGTTTCAAGGTTAAGAGAGGAATATAACAGTCACAGGAGTCCTAGTGATCTCGTAAGTGAAAACAGAGAACTCAGAGAGAAAGTTTTATTGCTTGAAAGGGAAAACCAGAAAGTCCATGAAGACAACAGGGCCCTGTTAACCACAATACGTTTACTTAATCTTGAAAAAGAAGAAGGTTTACAAGCAAAACCAATACCTAAAATTGTTATTGATGAGGAAAACAAGCCGAATTTGCATAAACCACCAAGTATTTCCTCCAGGGAATCCTCTGTCTTAACAGAAGCCAAAAATGAAATTCCAAATGCCCCTCGAGACAAAGAAACAAAGAAAATCAAGAAGCCTAGTGCCCAAAAAGAAAAAGAGCCTCATTACCCTAAAAGATCCAAACAAAAGAATGAATCCAACAGCACAAAGAAAGACATCTTCATTGTCGGCGACTCGATGATCAAATACTTACAAGGGCACAAGATGTCGAAGACTTCAAAAGTCAAAGTTTGGACATTTCCTGGTTCTACAACTGCCGATATGAAATATCACGTCAAGCCACTTATAAATAAAAAGCCAGATGAAATACTCTTACATGTTGGCACCAACAGTTTACGCTCATCCAGTTCTGCACAAGCTTGTGCTGAAGAAATTGCCGAGTTGGCCTCCCTTGTAAATAACAACTCAACAAAGGTAGCTGTCTCAAGTATCATCCAGAGAAGCGACGACGAATCGCTAAACAGAAAGGCAAAGGAAGCCAACACCATCATCGAACAGCTTTGCGAAAGGAACAACTGGAACTATATAGAACGTTCCAACATCCAGCCTGACGAACATCTAAACCGGAGCGGGCTCCATCTAAATAGATCAGGAACCAAACAGTTTGCAACCAATTTTATTAATTTTTTAAAGAAGACATAGGAACTAACTGTCATGGAGCCCATAGAGAAAGGGAACAAGGGTAAGTCACGTAATTTAGACAAAATATTTGGTCGTGGTTTAACAATGGCTTCCTTAAATATTAATAGCTTAGTTGCGCACATTGATGAATTACGGGTGTTTCTCGCCGCATCTCCTGAAATTGATATCCTGGCAATCAATGAAACAAAATTAGACTCTACCATTATGGATTCTGAGTTACATATAGAGGGTTTCGATATTGTCAGAAAAGATCGATCTCAGAATGGTAGAAACGGAGGAGGCGTATGTATTTACATGAGAAACAACCTGAGTTATCAAAGACGCGATGACTTTGATGATGGGATCTTAGAACTCATCACTATAGAAATCTTTAAGCCACGATCAAAATCATTCTTAGTTAGTACTTGGTATCGCCCTCCCAACTCACCCCTCGAGTTATTCACGACATTTGAAAAGCTCATAGATAGCATTGATAAGACAAATCTCGATTATTATTTGTTAGGTGATATAAATTGCGATCTCTTAGAACTAACGAGAACGAACCTAGCTTCATCTAATTTAATTGATATTTTGGATATCTATGGGCTTTATCAGCTATTAAATGAGCCAACACGTGTAACGCATAACACTAAATCATTAATTGACTTATGTGTGACAAACACTCCCGACAAAATTAGTAAGTCAGGTGTGTATCATCTTGGCATCAGTGATCACTCTTTAGTATTCATGACGAGAAAAATTCATTACGAGCCGTCAAAGGCTCGCAAAATTGAGGTACGTAACTTCAGAAATTTCGATCAAGACAATTTTTTGAGTGATCTCAAACAACTGCCATGGTCAGACATCAAGTCTTACGATGATCCGAATGATATGTGGATTCGCTGGAAAACCTTGCTAACCAAGTGTATTGATTCCCACCTGCCTGTTCGCCACAAGCGTGTGGGAAGGAAAAACTCACCATGGATCACAACGGAGCTAATACAGAAAATGCGGTCACGTGACCAATTGAAAAGGAAAGCAATTTCCACTGACAGTGACTTATTTTGGAAAAAATACAAAGAATCGAGAAACAGGATTAATAACGAAATTAGATTAGCGAAGAAAAAATACTTTACGGAAAATTTAGCACTAAATAAATCTGATCCTCGGAAAACATGGCACCTCCTTAATGATCTAAGTGCTCGAAAGGCTAGCAAATTTTCCGGCGTTTCCGAAATTAAAGTTGCCAATAAATCAGTAACCTCACCAAGTGAGATGGCCGAGATTTTCAATGAACATTTCACAAGTATAGGCCAGACTCTAGCCAATAAATTACCTCCATCTGACTATAGCCCATGGTTTTGACGGATTTTGGACCATTTTCACACCTTTTCTAAAAATATGCATTATTTATGAACGATGCAAAATAGGTCATTTTTGGCCATTTTCGGGCAAAAAGGATGGACTATAGCCCATGGTTTTGACCCATTTTGGACCATTTTCACACGTTTTGTAAAAATATGCATTATTTATGAACTATGCAAAATAGGTGATTTTTGGCCATTTTTGGGCAAAAAGCATGGACTATAGCCCATGGTTTTGACCCATTTTGGACCATTTTCACACGTTTTGTAAAAATATGCATTATTTATGAACTATGCAAAATAGGTGATTTTTGGCCATTTTTGGGCAAAAAGCATGGACTATAGCCCATGGTTTTGACCCATTTTGGACCATTTCCACACCTTTTGTAAAAATATGCATTATTTACGAACTATGCAAAATAGGTCATTTTTGGGCATTTTCGGGCAAAAAGCATGGACTATAGCCCATGGTTTTGACGGATTTTGGACCATTTTCACACTTTTGTACAAACATTATTGACTAGTGTTAATGTGGTTTGGTTTAGTTAACCTGCTATATTCTCTTATATGGAAGGTAATAAGGAATACAATTGTTGAAAGCACAGGTAGCCCAAGCTTGGTTTCTGTGGTGTCCTGTTATAAGGAAATGTATGGGGAATCATCAAAAATTTCAATAAAATCATCACAACGTGAAATAAAGCCTCGAAATTTTACCCTATCATTGAGAAATAGCACTTCTTTCGCTCTGCGTGGTTATTTTTTGAATTTAGCCCGTTTTAAGGATTTTTTTCCCCACCAGTAAGAAATAAGAGAAGGTTGGAAACTCGGGATCCAAAAGCGAGCTATCACGAGTCTTTGAAACCTCGTACGTCTTCGAATTTTCTTTCCAGCGCCAAATTTTAGTCATGACCCTTCTCTCACATCCCTATAGAACCGAGAAAGTCGCATTAGAGATTAGTCTTCGCGTCTCTTAGCCATGAAATTTGCCTGTATTCACATACTACCTCGCTTGTTCTGACCCGTACTTGGAGCTCACTGTACACCAGTTCAACGGATTTCTTTCGGCAACCGACCCGAGGTCACGCCGGAAGTCTTCGTATCGTAAATGCGAACTCGATTTGGATATCGTCTTTCTTCGAAATTATAAGTTAAATACTTTTGTATCTTAGGCTGTTAAAAAATTCACTCACCATAATTTTCGAAATTATAAGTTGAATACTTTTGTACCTTAGGCTGTTAAAAAATTCACTCATCATAATTTTCGAAATTATAAGTTAAATACTTTTGTATCTTAGGCTGTTAAAAAATACACTCGCCATAATTTTCGAAATTATAAGTTAAATACTTTTGTATCTTAGGCTGTTAAAAAATACACTCGCCATAATTTTCGAAATTATAAGTTAAATACTTTTGTATCTTAGGCTGTTAAAAAATACACTCGCCATAATTTTCGAAATTATAAGTTAAATACTTTTGTATCTTAGGCTGTTAAAAAATTCACTCACCATAATTTTCGAAATTATAAGTTAAATACTTTTGTATCTTAGGCTGTTAAAAAATTCACTCACCATAATTTTCGAAATTATAAGTTAAATACTTTTGTATCTTAGGCTGTTAAAAAATTCACTCACCATAATTTTCGAAATTATAAGTTAAATACTTTTGTATCTTAGGCTGTTAAAAAATACACTCACCATAATTTCGAAGAAAGACGATATCCAAATCGAGTTCGCATTTACGATACGAAGACTTCCGGCGTGACCTCGGGTCGGTTGCCGAAAGAAATCCGTTGAACTGGTGTACAGTGAGCTCCAAGTACGGGTCAGAACAAGCGAGGTAGTAGTGTGAATACAGGCAAATTTCATGGCTAAGAGACGCGAAGACTAATCTCTAATGCGACTTTCTCGGTTCTATAGGGATGTGAGAGAAGGGTCATGACTAAAATTTGGCGCTGGAAAGAAAATTCGAAGACGTACGAGGTTTCAAAGACTCGTGATAGCTCGCTTTTGGATCCCGAGTTTCCAACCTTCTCTTATTTCTTACTGGTGGGGAAAAAAATCCTTAAAACGGGCTAAATTCAAAAAATAACCACGCAGAGCGAAAGAAGTGCTATTTCTCAATGATAGGGTAAAATTTCGAGGCTTTATTTCACGTTGTGATGATTTTATTGAAATTTTTGATGATTCCCCATACATTTCCTTATGACAGGACACCACAGAAACCAAGCTTGGGCTACCTGTGTTGAAAGTAATATTTAATAAGCTCCATTTTTTGGACTGGGGAGTTATAATATATTATGAGACTCGCACAATAAATACATATTATTTGCTCAAGAATTTGTGAAATGCTTTTAAATTAACTAATACAATATAGAAAAGAAGTCTCCTTGAGTATTTTGAATCGTTATGGTTATTTAATAGTAATTTTATAGAGTTGAAACCATATATCTGTGAAATAGTACTAAATAGCACCAATGAAACAATTCAAAATAGAAGAAAAAGATGTATTTTGTGCTATTTCAAGGATATGGTTTGCACCGTAAGGAATTGAGAAAGCTAATGACAGCTTTCATGAGTGAATTAGTATACAGAAAATAGGCAACCCCAAGGGCGGATCCAGGGGGGGCAAAGGGGAGCTGAAGCCTCCCCCCTTCAGCAGAAAAAAATGATGCTTTTTTGTATTGTTTTCCGTATTGTATTTTGTCGAAGGAAGAAACTCAATTAGCCCCCCCCCGCCCCCTTAAAATTTTGGCTGGATCCGCCCTTGAGCCCCGCTAACAAACAGCAGGAGCCGAAATATCCTTCTTACAAGGTAGTCTAGATATGGCACTTTCTTGGGCTGCTTTTCTTTTGTTGGGTTGCCTTTAAAATGTGGGTACCCCGTTGGTGAAATTGATGAGGGAAAGCACAGTATCAGGGAAATCTAGCATATGAGATGTAATGCGAGAAGGGAACTTCCCCTTCTGTAAGTTAGAGTTATTTACCTCAGTCAGTGAAACAGTCCATGAGGGCAAGAGGACTAATTGTTTTAGTCAAATCCAACTAGTCGGTCATTGACAAATATATAGATGGAAACAAGTTGTAAATTAAAGTTAAATATTATATTTTGGTTTTCAAAGCCGGCACTTTTCGCTACTAGTAGGATATAACCTAGGCTGGGTTCATTATGTATGGCAGAGGAGAGGGGGGGGGGGGGGCAGGTAAAATTGAGGGGGGATCGGGAAAATTTTGGTAGGAAAAAGGGGGTGATGGGCAAATTTATATCAGAAAGATGGGGGGATACACAATTTTTGCAAATAGCTACATACAAGCTTTGCTTAGGGGGGATCGTATTTTTTTGCATGACTTTAGGGGGGGGGGGGGGGGGGTTGAGAATTATTCTGGACATTTCAAATTTTCAGCTGCCCCCCTGCCATACATTATGAATGCAGCCTTATAGCCTCATAGTAGCTCATCCAATCCGAATGTAGCATTAATGATAGATGACTAGTTGGATTTGACTAATAGTCATATAGATAACAAGAACACAAAGGAAATCACTTATACTAACCTCTAATAGAATACTAAATATTTCACTGAGGTAAATCCCTTTGCTGCAAGATGACTTGTACTAAGTGATGTTCTAGCAAGATTCTAGAGAGCATGCTTAATGAATTTAGTGAAGTATATGGTAAAAATATAAAAACTACTATTTTACACGTTTCTACATAGCTTTCTATACTACAGTTACTTACTCCTTATATGATAGATCTTTCTCTGAAATCACGTGAGTGACCGTGACAGGGCCATAGCCAGACAAACAATTTACTTAGGCAAATGAGTGGCAAAGCCAGGAGTAAGTAGGATAATTTTGAAATTGAGACTGTCACAAATGCGACCTACAAAGTTTTGTTAAGACATTTCTGACATTTTACCGAGGCAACTGCCTTGCTTACCTTATAGTGGCTACAGCCCTGCACAAAACAATGGCCAAGTCAAGGTTGGACTTCATAAAATACAGTAAATGTATGAACACATCAAGTTCAACTTCGACTTGCAACCATTGTTTTGGAGGTCACTGAAGAGAATTCAGGAAAGATCTATTCTGAGAAAAGTTTATCTGCCAATTTCATTGGCTTGTTTTAGCTTACTATGGGTTTCCTGTGTACCACAGGTATCCCAAAGGATTAAGAGAGACCTGATGATTGTTCATTGGTATTGGTGGTAGTACAAGGGTTCTCATTTTCATTATCGTAGCGTGGTACTGGATGACTAATGGTGCTACTTCCTGCTAAAGAAGTTCCAGCACAAAAAGCCACAGGACTGGATCTTGAGGGGGGAGGGGTAGGTGTTGGGGTCCCTTGGAATGTGAAACCATAGGCTGCGTAAGCTGCAGCTGAGGCTGCTGCTGCTGCTGCAGATGCTGCTGCTGAGGCTGCCAAGGCTCCTGAGCTGCCACGCCCTCTGCCGCGCCCACGAGATACTCTCAAAGGACCTGTACCTCTGCCTCTTCTGCTTGTGCTCCCTCGACCACGGCCTCGTCCTCGTCCTTTACCACGCTTGCCAGTGTTTTCTGTAGATAAGGGGCTGGCTGTTTCACTTATGGAATCTTCATATGTAATAGAGTCGTCATTGTCTGGTCGACCACTGAGAGGTGTAGGGACACCACTGCATGCTGCGTCGATTGATAGAATGGATCCGTCACCTGATGCTAGTGATACTGTGGAATTAAACAGACAGCTGTTAGCAGCCTTTAGGATAATAATGATGCTGATGTTAATGATGATGATGATGATGATGTCTTCTATTTTGGTGTATTTTTGGCTATGAAACAATGTTTTATTCATTCATTTATTCAGCTGTCCTTCTATCCTACACCATTGAAAACAAAGCGAATAAGCATACAGGAAATCCATTGTATATTAAGCGATATTTCATTGCTTCTTTATGCCAGGCTAGTGAAGGCTAGTGCGTGTACACCAGACATTGCTTTGCAGGTCTTACCATTTTCCATGGTAAAAATATTCAAAATATTGTATAACTTGCATTTATCTCTCCCTTCATAAATCGTATTTTTACCTTCATCAAGACTCATGACACTTATTTCATCCATATCAGTCATTCCTTGACGTGATGTGTCCCCATTCATGCTGCTGATCTCAGAAGCTGTTTTAGCACTGTCTATTAACGTCTCAGGTGCTGGTGGGAACAAAGAGCTTTTGCTCTTACGACCCTTCTTGGCCTTGGGTGGTGGTGTGTCTTGATTCTCAGATAACAATGGGCTGTCAATCTGAGAAAAATGAAAATTTATAGCTGCTCAATTAGACAAGGCAACATACGAGCATCTTGAAATTTTATCGCTGTCCTGGATGAATCAAATGGAACATGACAATCATGTTCACTCTCATTTTTTTAGCATATAGACTTGATTTAACATTAGAGCCCGTGATTCTCTATCAGGTTTTAAGAAAGATCTTAAATCTTGGCTCTTCTGGCAAGCGTACAATAACCATCTCAGCTAATTATCTTTATGAGTAAATTCTATGAATATATTATTTATTTCTTTATATTTATTATTGTATTACTGTTGTGTAATTTATGCTCAATATCTGTAAAGCGTTGTTGAATCTTGTAGAATTGACGCTATATAAAATAAAGGTATTATTATTATTATTTATTATTATTATTATTATTTTAAAAAATTATTTACCTCTCCAGGTCCCCCTTTCTTCCTTTTCCTTTCTCTTCGCTTTCGTTGCTCATCTGCTTTTTTCTCCGCTTGTCGCTGTAGAACTGAAATAGGCAAGATAAAAAATTACTATCAACAAAGGGATGAAGTAGAAACCATTGTAGGGAAGTAGCTTGTATCTCATGGTTACACCAACTTGTCTGGTTTGACCAAGACAAGACCCTTTGTACCACAGGTATCCCACATTGATAAATACACAGGTAGCCCAAACCAAGCATTTGTCAATATGGCAATGTTTTTTGTTTACAAGATGTCATGGTACAAGCCCCTTTGTACCACAGGTATCTCACATTGATAAATACACAGGTAGCCCAATTTGACTACTTGTCAGATCGCTTGTATCTCAAGGTTCTGTTATCTGAAACAAATCACTGGTAGGTTTTGTTCAGTCACAGGTAAGAGTTGCTGATATCTGCCCCAGTTGGCGCTCAATACACCAAGAGAACAAGTGCAAGAGTAACACGAAAGGGCAAATTTGAACCTTGAGCAATTCTAGATGTGTTGGTATTTAGTTCCAATCAATTGAAAATTTATCAACTCACACTATTGGAAATAAGAAAAAAATAGCCAAAAGAGGAGAAAATGTGCCAATCCTGGAGTTACTTCAGTTTTCGATATTCTGCGAACTCCAACATTTCAACTGCTTGTTGTTAAATTGGTTTTTCACTGCCGCCAGCCAAGAATATAAAAGGTATTGACTGATTATTTTTGATTGACGGCGACGAAAAATCAAATTTCAGCGTACAACTACCAAGTTCACAGAATATGGAAAACTGCAGTAATTCAGCAGCAGGAATCCTAGAAGCACTGTAACATCTATAGAGTCAAAATACAATATTTATTTACATTTGCTTTCCAGTTCTTCATCATCCAGTAACAAGGACACCACTTCTTTGGGTTTGAGAGCATCTGGTTTGAAATGGCCTCCTGAAATAACCATCTTTTGAATCTGTTAGGAAAAGAAGTGAAGTCAGATCAGACGACTACTGGGTGTGGCAAGGAGGGTAAATAAAGTTGGGTTGGCACAGTTGTTTATCGAGGATAAGTCTACAGATTAAGAAGGTGTTTGCCAACAGGTTCTTTCTTATCTCTAGAAAACTCTACTGCCCTTAATCTAATGGTATCAGATCAAAAAAAAAAAAGTTGGGTACAGGGAGAAGGAAGAGGGATAAGGGTTAAGAAGGAGTTTTTAGTCCAATAGTTGTACTAACCTCACTCTTCTCCTTAGCTCGCTGTAATATTCTCTCTTCAATAGTGTTCTTGGTGACAAGTCTGTAGACTGTTACTTGTCTGGTTTGACCAAGACGATGTGCACGATCCATAGCCTACAACAAACATAATGGAAACATCCTGTAAATACTATGGAATCCAAGCTGAGTATTGGTCAATATGGTAATGCTGTTTGGTACGGGACCATTTTGTACAATACCCCACACCCCAGAAAAACAAATCAGCAAATACACAGGAAGTCCAAACCAAGCATCTGTCAATATGGTAACATTGTTTGCTTACAAGATGTCATAGTACAAGAATCTTTGTACCAAAGGTATCCCACATAGGTAAATACACAGGTAGCCCAAACAAAGCATTTGTCAATATGGTAACGCCCCTCGCTCACAAGATGTCATGATACAACAGTGGCGGATCCAAGGGAGGGGTGCAGGGGGTTCAACTCTGTGCCCCTACTTCGAAGATAACCAATGCAAAATAATGTTTTTTCCCTTTGATTCTAAGGGGTGCACCCCCTCCCTGGGTTAACTTTGTGCAGTGCACCCCTCCCTGAACAAATCCCTGGATCCGCCCCTGTACAAGACCCTTTGTACCACAGGTATCCCCTTTTGGTAAATACACAGGTAGCCCAAGTTGACTACTTGTCGGATTGATTGTATCTCAAGGTTCTGTTATCTGAAACAAATCACTGGTAGGTTTTGTTCAGTCACAGGTAAGAGATGCTGATATCTGCCCCAGTTGACGCTCAATACACCAAGAGGACAAGTGCAAGAGTAACACGAAAGGGCAACCCAAAAAATAGCGCTAATTCTCTCCGCATAATAATTCAGACAATTTAATAAAACAAGTCTTTGATTGATTGACTGATTGATCAACAACACTATAAGGTACAATCGAGGCTTTGCACTATTACATGATGGTAGCCATGACAGGAGGCAGGAGCAATTGAATCTGGTCTAAACTGATTTGCATGAGAAAGAATTCAGTTTCCCAAGGGAAAAGGATTTCATTGTTGTTCCTCTTGTCATGGCTGCCATCACATGATGTTGCAAAGCCTCTATATCCCTAGAAATAAGTTGACCAACATTTTGTTTACAGGTCTTACCTGTTGATCGACAGTAGGGTTCCAGTCGCTATCATAGAAGATAACCTGCAATATGAGTAACATAAAAAATAATCTTATATTAACATCATATGAATCAATCAGAAAAGTTAACAAAAATCAGAATTTTTGCGCGTCTAGAATTGTCTTAATTATCTACAATTTGACAAGTCATTTTTATTTATTACCGTATCAGCTGCTGTGAGATTAATACCCAGTCCACCAGCACGAGTACTCAACAGAAAGACAAAGATGTCGGCACTAAAATATATAAATAATAGACATTAAGTCAAATATTGTCTGATCCTATAACATCATCAAAAGCTATCAGGGGTAGACTGACCAATATTGTCCTCCAGATCTGGGAGGGAACAGTGGAATATTGCTAGATATACAACAGCTTTCCTGTATTCTGATTGGCTGTATTTTCTAAGGTATAGGAAAAGTGTATGTACTGTACTACTTAAGCTAGTGGAAAACAGGATACAAATCTTACTTGTTCTGGAAGTCAGCCACCATATCTCTTCGATCAGATATCTTGGACGATCCATCAAGTCTCATGTACTTATGTTTCCTGTACGTCATGTATTCCTGGGTAAGAAACAATACAATGCATCATAGACTTCTTAAACTTATTTTTTTACTCTGATGAAGGCCTAATGTCCTAAACAAATGACAGTACAGTTGAATTGTGTTCAAAAGTAGAATTGTGTGCGGTGATTGGTAATAATTGAACCAACCAAGTTTTTGCTTCAGCACATTTTTCATTTCATTGTAGCATAACTTTTAACTTGTTGTTTAACATACCTCAAGGATGTCAATCATTCTTGTCATCTGGGAGTAAATAAGCACGCGATGACCTTGCATCTTCAGCTTTGTAAGTAGTCCATCTAGTACCGTTAGTTTACCACTGTCTGTTATCAATGCACTACGACCTGTGTGATAAACGAATAGAATTATATGTATGTTAATGATGAAAGATCAAGGGAAACACAGAATACAATAAAGGAAGGAAGGAAGGATGGAGGAAGGAAGGAAGGAAGGAGGAAGGAAGGATGGAGGAAGGGAGCAAGGATGGAGGGAAGAAGAAAGTAAGGAGGAAGGGACAAATGGAAAAATGGGATGGATAGAAGGGACGGGTAGAGGAAGAAAGGACACAAGAGAAGTGAGAAAGGACAGAAACAAAGAGAAAAGAAATCCCTACTTACTAGGCATCTGGACAAATGACCATCCATTAGGCGGCCTACTGCCTTCCAGCCCACCAATAGGTGATGGGAATAGCTGCATCTTGACCTGGTTAAGATCACATCCCTCAGGATTTCCGTACAATAGCAGGTTACGCTTCATCTCAGTTCCCCCAAGGAGAAGGTCTTGCGTTTCATAGGCTGCGCTTCGATCACTACAGTAACTAAGGTTGTTGCCTGCAACAAGCTAAAGGGGGAAACAACACACTTTTCAGTTGTATGAAATATTCTTGAAGAAAAAATATCAAGATTTCTAAACTCTAAAAGCTTTAAATAGTTGGACTTGCAAAACCAGGGCAATTCCTCTAACTATCTGTTCATCCAACCATCAATCTGTCCATCCATTTATCTATCCATTCATCTGTTCATTCTTCAATTCATCCACCCATTCACCCATTTTTCAGTCTGTCCGTCTATCCATCCCTCCCTCCATGCATGCAGCCATCATTTATCCATCAATCCATCTCTCCATTCCATTCATCTCTCCATACATTAACTCATCTATCCATCCACCTATTCACAAAGTAAACTTAAATGTAAAAAGTATCCCTTACCCTTGGTAAATAAGTTAACAGAATTGAGGGTACATCAGTAGGCTGTAGTTGTCTTTCCTGTGGGTACTTCATGGGCAATCCTATTGGTTCGCTCGGCATAGCATGTCTGGAAAAACCCGATTTTATAAATGAGTAAGATGGTTCCAGAAAACAAAGAAATAATACTCAAAGAATAGGTACGTGGTCTGGAATGGCAAGACCAGCATAAACTCAAGATTCCTCTTTTTCAAACTAGATTTTTTCAAAACTGTTCACTCCTATTGATTTTACGAAACAATATCTGAGTCAAAGCTTTAGTCAACTCCTCACCCCACCCCACAGAGAGAATGTTTGGTACCTCAAAATCTTCCTATGCACTCACCCTTCTGAAGACTTGCAGTGACGATGGTGGTGGTGGTGGTGATGTTTGTGATGGTGGTGATGTGATGTAGTTGCTATGGGGTGACTGCCAGTAGGAGAAAAAGGGCTGGTTGTTGAGTGTTTTAGAGGGGATTTCACAGTTGATTGGTTGTGACTTGTCCTAGGAGTTTTGTCATTTTCATCTAGTATAGGTTGAATGCGATGTGTTAAATGTGAGAGGATCTGCTTCGTGTAACCAGTGAAGACTAGAGAAGACAAAGTAGAACTGGTTTGGATGTTTGGAAAGGAAATTGGTTGGCTTGGCCAAAAAAGTAGTGCTTGTCTGTCTTGATGCCTGCAAGGGAGAGATTTAAAGCATTAATTAGACAACACAACAGAAAACAGCAGTAACAACAGCAACAACACTCTACGGCAATAGCAAAAACAACAGCCGTAGCAACAATGGCAACAACAATAGCATACAATCATTGGTATTATGACTAAGGATTGTCTGACATACTTTGAATTCTTCTTTTCAAGAGACCAGACTCGTTTATGGTTCAAATGATGAACCTCTCGTAACAGAATCCACAGGAAAAGAATCCTGGAACAAACAAACAAACATTCCATGAGCCAAAACAAAAATGTTTTATCTAAAAATTTTAATAGTGCTATCTAAGGTTTCTGTTTAAAAAAACCTTTAAATTTTATCAAACCCTGAAACAACCTCTGGGCTGATCTAAGTCAGGGTATGGCTAACTCACAGATTGAATCCTGAAACAACCTCTGGACTGATCTAAGTCAGGGCATGGCTAACTCACAGATTGAACCCTGAAACAACCTCTGGGCTGATCTAAGTCAGGGTATGGCTAACTCACAGATTGAATCCTGAAACAACCTCTGGACTGATCAAAGTCAGGGTATGGCTACCTCACAGATTGAATTGGAATTTTACCACGTTAGGTTTTGCATAGGGAGGAAAACAATAAGACAACAAACCTGTATGTCAATCCTTTCTGCATCATGGCTGATGCTTGTTCAGGAGAAAGATTGATGAACTGAAGGAATGAGAAACATGAACTTTCAGGCACTAAAAAATAAAAAATATTTATGGGTAAGAAACTAAAAGCACATAGCATGCACAGCATACTGAAGTGGCTTTTTTGAATGGCTCATTGCATTCTGTCACATACCTTGTTCATTTCCTTTTGAGTAGGAGTGTAAAGACTTGGTAATATACTCTGCCATCCATATATTTAGAGTATTATACAAGATTCTGGAAGAACGAATGCATATTTTTTCATCTTCATAAGAATCTTAATTGCCATTATCATCGTCATCATCACCTAACAATCATCATCGTCATCATCACCTACAGTCATCATTGTCATCATCACCTAACAATCATCATTGTCATCATCACCTAACAATCATCAACGCTACAATTCCTGCCACCATCATTGCTACCATATTCTTCATCATCATCACCACCATGATCATTGCCATCAACACCATCTCCATCATCATCATCATCATCATCATCATCATCATCATTAATATCAATATATCGAATAGAGCCTGTTTAGTTTCTCATTATCATTTATATATTCCAATTTTTAGAATGCAAATCATGTTGTCAGGTCTACTGTGAGAAAGAAATATAAATACTTACTTCATACAGCCTGGAAACATTCTGTCTACAAGACCTGAAGCAGATAAAAAGCAATGTGATATTAGAAATGACCATCTTACATGAATATCTCATGAAAAAGGGAAAATGTTTGCATTCGATTATTTATATGTTGTAATGATCTTGTTGGAATGACTTCCTGGTGCAAATAAAATTAGATTCTTTTTTCTTTCTGTCCCCACCATCCCTTCCTTTCTTAAAAGGGAAGCACTGGTGGCGTAGCGGTGAGAGCGCTTGCCTCTCACCAATATGACCTGGGTTTGAGTCCCGCTGAGCTTGGTGTGTAGAGTTGTTTGTTGGTTCTCTCCTGTGCTTCAAGGGTTTTCCGGGTTTCCCAGCTTTCCTCCCTCTGCAAAAATCAACTCCTAAATTGCAATTGGAATTACAGTGGATGAATAGCTACTCTGTAGAAATGCCACTACTAAATCCCATTTATTTATTTTATTTATTTATTTATCTTTCTCATCCATCTTTCATCTTTTTGTTTTCCCTCCCTCTCCACATCCTTTCCTAATTCCTTACTTCCATCCTTTCATTTATTTTCTCTCTTTTTTTTGTCTTAGTAAAAATATGGGTTTCTTGTTTTTTTCTTTTGCGAAACACGTTTGGTGCTAATATGCCGTCTCTCACCAATGCGACCCGGGTTGATTCCCAGGCTCTGAGTTGTGTGCGAGTTGTTCTTTCCTGTGTTTTGAGGGGTTTTTTCCTGTTCCTCCAGTGTTCCACCCTCCATGAACATAAACTTCTAAATTCTAATTCGATCAGTTGTCTTATCAAGTGGAATGTAAAACCCGTTAAGCTATCAATCCACTGTGGAGTAGTAAATCAGATTAGTTTTTTGTGTCTTACCTTCTCTGTAGATCAGCTTAGGCACAAGGAAACATCCCAGCTGAAAAGACGAAATAGGGGAACAGACATCTCTTCTCTCGAACAGTTCTGGGTGATTACATACCTATGATGAAAGATTTGTTATCATGATTGACACACAACTTTACAGGGAGAAAGAAAAGGATAACCCACGTTCCCCTTCTTATCATGTGGGTGTCGACTTAACTCCCCCCTCCCTCCATGAAAGGATAACAAAGAAGTAAAGAAAAAAATTAGGATGACAGGCCAACACCAAAAGAAAACAACTTATCACTGCCTCTCTCCCTCTCCCCACAAAAAAAATAAAAAAAATAAAAAAAATACAAAAACAAAAACAAACAAAAAACTAAAACAAAACAAAACAAAACAAAACAAAAACAAAGAAAGAAAGAAAAACAAAAGAGGAAAGGAAAACTAATTTCTTACCTTTCTGAACTGCATAACAAGATTCATTAAACTACTAGTTGTTGCATTTGCAGCAGATGACGATGAAGCTGATGTATAGACCAAATCATCTATGGATATCTTGTTCTTAACAGCCTGGTACAGCCATTTTTGTCTGGTAGTGAGTCGGCAAACTAACTTGATCTCAATCTGAAAATAACCAGGAAGTGGAGACACTTAGAACACACGGAAGAAAGAAATGAAAGAAACAGGAGAGAAGGGGAAGCTGAATGCATGGAAGAAAGGGAAGGAGGAAGAGAGTGATGAAAAGGAAGGAAGGAAGGAGAGGAAGGATGAGAGATAGGATAATTTAAAGGATAAATGGATGGATAGAAAGAAGAAAGAAAAAGGATGAGAGGAAAGCAAGAAAGAAAGGAAGGAGAAGGAAGGATGAGAGACAGGAGAGTTCAAAGGATAAATGGATGGACGGATTGATAGAAGGAAGAAAGAAAAAGGATGAAAGGAAAGCAAGAAAGAACGGAAAGAGAGGGAAGGATGAGAGACAGGTCAGTTTAAAGGATAAATGGATGGATGGATGGATGGATAGAAAGAAGAAAGAAAAAGGATGAGAGGAAAGCAAGAAAGAAGGGAAAGAGGGAAGGATGAGAGACAGGATAGTTCAAAGGATATATGGATGGATGGATGGATGGATCGAAAGAAGAAAGAAAAAGGATGAAAGGAAAGCAAGAAAGAAGGGAAAGAGAGGGAAGGATGAGAGACAGGATAGTTCAAAGAATAAATGGATGGATGGATGAAAGGAAAGCAAGAAAGAAGGGAAAGATAGGGAAGGAAAGAGAGGGGAGGATAATCAAAGAATAAAGGAGGACAGCTGACAACATCAAGGTTATAGATACCTTATCTGATAACTCATTTTCCACATCTCTCTTGATCCTTCTCAACATGAAAGGCTTCAAGATCATATGAAGACGAGATAACTGGTCTGAAATTAGAAAACAAATCATCTAGAATCAATCAGATCCACAGTTTGAGTCAGAGAGTATCTAGTCCATGTAGATATTTGACTCCTAACTCTAGGACAACAGACCCCTTGCACTAATTCCCTATCCGGAGGTCAAAACAATTAATTTTTCTTCTCTTGAGATTTGATAACATTTCTCATGTTCACCTGCTGTTTACTAGCTAACTACCACTGTACTACGCTACAAAAAACCCTTGAATAACGGAAGAGATCTTACTTACTCTACCCAGATGTGATATACCATAATGAATAAGGTGTACGCAGGAATAGTCATTAGTAAATTGTGTTGCTTCCATGTATATTTATGAATTTTATTAGCCAAGCTTCTGCACAACTATTGCACCATCAAGGCAACAGCAAGTGAGCCAGTTTTTTTTCTAGTCAATGTACACTGTCTCACTAGCCATTGTTTTCTTGATGCACTAGTTGTGTGAAAGGTTGGCTAAAAACTTATTTGTAAATATAGGTGCAAGAAACACAATTTTCTATTTCATTTTCTGTTTCAACAAGCAAATTTGTTTTTGTAAAAAATTTTCCAAGCTCCAGGAAGGATTCAAACCCATGGCTTTCTGTTGTTTTATTGTGGTACTCACTTTGGTCTATAATGGACTTGTTCTCTGCATGGCTCTCAATGTCCTTAGAGAACCATTCATTGAATTCTTCATGAGAGTCAAACAATGTTGGCATAATGAAGTGAAGTAAAGCCCACAACTGGAACAGAAAACAACACACCTCTTGCATATTATTGCATCCCAAGTAGCCATTCTATGGCCTCGGAAAAAACTGGGTTTAGTTGGAGGTGCAGTGCATTTTTGGGCCGTTTTAGGGGACAAAAAAACCGTCATCTTGGAGAAACTGGAAGATTATTTAGAAGGGGGACTGATTAGAAGTTGGGGGCTTAATAATTTTCCTAATCTTTGGAAATTCATAATTACTTTGTTTCATAATCTTGACAGGTGAAATGAGTTTCAAAAGCCTGCCAAGGGAAAAGGATCACAATGTTCCTTTTGGGTGGGGCTTGTTAGAGGGGGCTTAATTTCTAGGGATTATTGGAAGGTGGGGCTAATTAAAGGCTGGGGGCTTAATAAAAGAAATATGGTAACTAGGTTGTTTATAATAAATTCCTATTTATTAACTCTACCTCTTGCATGCTGTTTTGAATGGGTGTTCCAGTCAGTAGTAAACGATTCCTACATTGATACCCCAGAAGAATCTTCCATCGAACACTGAAAACATCAAAATTAGAGTTAAGAAAAAAGTAGCCTTCACGTCAAGTGGTTCCTTACTCACTGAGTCTAAATGGGATAAAGAAATGGAAATGAAATGAAAACTAATGAGATATGAAAAAATGAAAAATAACCTTGAACTACTCTTGATGGCTTGTGCTTCGTCAAGTACAATGTACTGCCACTTTATTCTTTGGAAATAACGAACATCTTGCACAACCTGTACAAAAACATTTAATGGTTACTTATAGGTAGGTGTTATACACTGGCCAGGAGGATAGGGAAAAACTGTGCTGAGGTCTTGAATATATGGACCAAGACCGTTGAGAGATGAAGAAAGATGTCTGAATAGGGGAATATTGGATAGGGTGGGGGGGAGGGGAGGAGGGGGTGGGATCCTCCTTGGTTCACATAGAATTTTAACAACAATATTTCAGAGTATTTACCAGTTGGTAACTTGTAATTAGAAGGTGGAAAGGTGCTTCATTCCTGTCACTGATGTGAGTTTGCTTCTATTAAGAGAAAAAGGTAGATTAATATATAATAATGTTAGATATAAATGTGAAAAAGATGGTTTTAGTTTAGACGTGAGGCCTTAGGGACAGGGTTAAGCCTCGGTTTGTCAATTTCATTGTATTCTTAGGCCAAAGAATAATACAATAAAATTTGAACACATTGTCTGTTGTTGAGACCCCACAGAGGAATTTGGAATTTCCGAAGAGTAGGGGGGGTTAGAGAAAGAACAAAATTTACAGAGTTTGTATGGAAGAAAATTGGAATTTCCGGGCGGTAGGGGGTGTTTTAAGAAAGTTCCTCCATGAGGGGGTGTGGATAATTTTTGGAACTACAAAATTTATGAAAAATTTGTTTGTGTGGCCTTGGTTGAGTAGCCACACTGTAACAAAAAAATATGGCCATGATTTTTATCTTCTCCGGCTCGCTCATTTTGTGATCTGAAATCATCCATCTACAATAGCTCACCTGGCTCCAGAATTTCCTGAGAGATTTTCTATCACTTTGATTACCCCAGTAAGGAAGGACCTGTTGGACAACAACAAAAAAATGTTATATGACTGACAACTATTAGGGGTATCGGGATTCTTACACCCGTTCCATATGCTGCTGTACTCATGTGTCGAACCTAATATAACCAGGTTCAACTCTAAATAATTTTGGAGCAACTGTGATTCAGATGGATAACTAAACTGAATTAGGTACATTGTACTGAAAGAAATTAATAAATTAAGTACGTCTAATTTGAATTTGGTAAAGCAAACACGTTAAGTTTGGCAGAGCTGGCTGGATTATGCGACACTGGACAGGCAGCTGATTTATACGATGCCCTTTTGCGGTACTTATTTCACCTATTAGGTGCAGCAGATGAGTGGAGCAGAGTATTAAATGGGCCTTACACCCCAGTAGAAAACTTCCTCCAAACATTAATCATTTCAAGAAAATGTTTTGAAATATTTACATATCGTTGTTATTCTACATTTAAGTACCTTGAAGTGAGGTATAAACCTTGCTACTTCTTGTTGCCAGTTGTGGAGTGTAGATGCTGGAGCAACGACGAGAAATGGACCCCAGATATGATGGACCTATAAATACACATACGAGAACATTTTAAATCTTGGAACTCTAACGGCAGGATAGCAGGCAGGCAGGCAAACAGACAGAAAGTTAGGAAGACTGACCAACAGAAAAAAGACATTCTATAGCACTAGGGAGGGTGGGGCACGGGGGGTGGAAGTGTCCCCCCTAAAGTTTTGATAATTAATTGTCAAGATACAATGGACAAAATTAAAACCATTACAATATTTGTACCTCAGCCAGATATGACAAGAATGCTATAGACTGTACAGTCTTGCCTAGTCCCATCTCATCAGCAAGAATCCCATTGATACCCTGTAAAACAAATCAAAAGTCAGCGATAAGATCTACACTTGACAGGACAAGATTGCTATGAAACCCTTACTCCTTGACACAGAAAAAAAAAACAGCTGCTGTGGTTTCTCTCATCCTTCTTCAATTCCTCAATAAGGTCAAAGCACAAGGAGAGGACCTCAGAAGTTATTTATGTTTTCTTGGGTGGGATAAAGGCATGAGTAACCAGTAAAATATCATCCCTGATCCAACACTGGCTTACAATAAGACACAAGAAGAAATACAAAAAGGTGTTTTAAGGCATTGCAGCACAGGAGAGAGGGAGGGAGGGGTGATTAGGTCAGGTGAGAGGAGGGGTGAGGAGACTAGGGGAGGGGAGGGGTAAGGAGGTCAGGGGAGGGGTGAAGAGGTCAGGGGAGGGAAGAGGAGGTCAGGGGATGAATGAGGAGGTCAGGGGAGGGGAGAGGTAAAGAGGTTGGGGAGGGGAGGGGTGAAGAGCTTGGGGAGAGGAGAAGGAGGGTGGGGAGGGGGATGGGAGAGGTTCCTATGTACCCAGTGAATTATCTCACAAGATAATACATTACCTGCTCATATAAAGTAATCAGCCAATTCATTCCCTGGTGACAAAAAATATCAAAATTACTCTGGAAAGGTGAATAGACTTGTGCCTGTTTTCATTGCAGCTACACACTAACTGTTTAATTGACAATAGACTAGCTAGATTATTTCTTGTACCTTGACATAGTCTACTCACCTTCAGCTGATATGTTTTTAGTAATCCCTGAAAGAGTTTTGGTTGAGGAAGGTCGGCAGTAAGATTAGGGTTGGCCAGACTAAAGTTTTCATCAACTGTTCAAATATTAAAAATAGCAACATATTTATAGTAATGATTTGATGGACATAATAATTATAATAAATAATTTATATGGGGCAAATGGCAACTTTTAAAGCAGCAGTGAGTTAAATTTTGATGGAAGGAAACAGGAAACATTGGAGATGAATGATTGGAATTATTGCTGTGGGCCCTGTAGTAAAAACATACTCTCCAAAAGAAAAGAAGAACTAACAAAGCTAAAAATATAGAAGGAATTCATGGTATGCTTACATGATTCTTGTGATAAAGCAATTTTCTTACTGATACCATACTCTTGCTCAACACTTGAATCAAATGCTTGGGTCTGAGGAATAGAAGCAATAGACTTTACGTTGAGTTTTAATCTTCAAAAAAGAGGGTTCTAATGGGGTAGGGACACTATGGAATGTAGAACATATTTTTAGTACCTACAATACACATGAATATATGAGATATGGAGTAGCTGAAAAATAGCTGTTGTCCACGAGAGTGAACACTGTACATTTACATGTACTGCAGCATAGCACACCTTATCATGTCTGGGGTTGGGTGGGTGGGTTATTCACAATCATTGGAACAAATGTCATGCAGGAAAGAGCATAGGGAGCCCAATTTAGATTAAAGTGAATGGTGAAAATAAAATCGGAGTTTAAATTTGAGGTCAAGATAATGACCTCCATAATACGAAAGAGTAAAAAAATCCACAAAAAATGCACTAGAACATTTTTTCACAAGCCCCTTTGTTTTCCTATCATATTATTGTTTATATTTTGTAAATATAAACAATTATATGATTTGTTATATTCATTTCTATTTAAAGTGTGTAAATAAATTTTGAATCCTACATACCCTATGGTATCTAATGCCGATCTTATGTAAATATACTCTAAATTGGGCTCCCTGTGGAAGGAGTGACTAATTCATGCATCCCAAGGAATTGTGGGATATCTATTGTTATGTTAATTTCATGTTTTATTTCCAGTATAATAGTGTTCATATTACTGTGCTACACGTGCACCTTCCAAGTGGTCGTATCAGTATTCATTTAGTATATGCACACATACCCTTGCTTCTTGTTCTTTCAATGCATTTTGTGCGTTCGCTAGTGCTTCCATTTTCATGGCCTTCGCATCTGGAAATAGAAAAAAAAGAGAATTGAAAAATTCACACATGCACACAAAAGTAATCATTAATAGCTCTCCAATTTTCAAATCTTAGGTGATATATGGTTCTTGTTTTTTCCTTAGAATAATCTGAGCAATGTTTCCTGCTGCCTAGGCCTGCCTCTTCATTACTTTCCTAGATCACAAGTAAATTCTACTCTGACGAAGAACTAAGGTCCGAAATCAGGGTTTAAATTCCCACAAATTAATTAGCAAAATGTAGGTTGAAAATCGAAATTAGCTTGAAGATGCTCAATGTACGACATGAGTTTATCTAAGTCAGCAATAACAAAATAAAATCCTACTGTAACTCTTTGAAATGTTAGCACGTCCTGAACTCTAAATGGTATTTAAGTTTCCTTTTTACTGTTGAATTTAAGATACCTACGTCCCACTGGCGTAACCGCTCTGAGCGTAACCGCTAGTCATCAGCAGTTTTGTCAAATTAAAGCACATAAATAATGCCTTAAACTCACCATAATTATCATCATTTTCAATGTCAAACACAACTCCTCCCTGTACTGTTTTGACCATGTGACTTGAGGATGGTTCGTCAAGCTTTTTCAGGATGTTCTGAACCTCTTCTGATTTTGCATTTTTTGCATCTGGATAAAACCAGAAACATTAAACTTTAACAAGGCATTAGAGGTTTTGCACATGAATGCAGCCATGACAGGAGGCAGGAACAATTGAATCTGGTCTAATCTGATTTGCATGAGAAAGAATAAAGTTTCCCAGGGAAAAAGGACTCCTGTCATGGCCACCACCATGTGATGTTGCAAAGCTCTGTATTAGTTTATCCTAACAGGACTATTGGTGACTACGAGGGTTATCCAGCCGGCAAGGGTAATCCACAACCGGCAGAACGAAGCCTGGGAGTGGATGAACAAAGAATGGTGAGATAAAACAAAGAACACAGCTCACATGTAGAACAATACACATTGTTCACCATAATCCCTGCTTTCTTTGTTTTTGTTATTTTGTCCAATCCCAAGCTTCGTTCTACCAGTGGACACTGACCCGCTGGCAATGGGCCAGTGCACTTCGTTAATGATCAACTGTTTCCTCTCTTAACCCTTCAAATATCCTATTGACACATATGTTACATTCTAGGATTCCATTTTTCATCTCTGTTTCCAAGAGAGTTATTAATGACGATATGGCGGCCATGTTGGGGGTAAAAAACAAAGGAAGCTAATGGTAATCTTTTATTAAATACCACCAACATGGCAGCAATGATGTAACAGAAAGTGAAAATTAGGAAACCTTGGGAGTAGGGATGGGGGGCTTAAAGTCCATTGCCATGGTACTACAGTAATTCTCTTCTGTTGAAGGGTTCAGTGTTGTGGTAGAGATTTTTACTCACTCTTCAGTTTCTTGCTCATGAAGTGAGCATATAGTTCCGTTTGGGTGATAAGGAAGTTCAGCTTTCTTTGCTGTCTGCGAGCCTGGAAAGGAACACACATGGAATGTTGAACATAATAAAACCCACATTTAATCAACTGTACCATCTTAAAATGCGAAATTGTTCAAAATTATGAATAGTATGAAAGGTTTCATTTATTCATTTGTTTATTATTCACTTTTATTTATTTGTCCCATTTTCTTACCTCTCGTAGTTCATCATCCATCTTCCTCTGTTCCATGGCTTCCTTCTCAGCTCTTTTTCTGTGTTCTTTTTCCACCTTTTCATATTTCTTCCAGTAAGCCAACATCTGAAGGAATTAGAGGGGAAAATTCGTATTATTTTTAGAGTGCATTTTAATGTTCCTGTGACACAGATAACTCTTCTCACACACCACTGGGAGCTATTGTCCAGCTGACTGCCGCCAGCTGACTTCTTTATTTCTGAATAATTCAACATATGCATTACTGTAATACATCATTCTTATCATTGCAACATGGTTTCCATGAAAAACTACTCTAAAGTCCTTCCATTAATGCTGGCCTAGGGTTGGGGGGGTACTGTGGGGCTAACTAACAGTCATGGCGGACAGCGAAAAAGCAACTGATGAAAACACTGACCACGTGACTAATATCCCTCGGCCCAGGCTCCAGTGGTGTGAGAAAACATTTTCCACTTATTTCGTTCCTCAGCCAGTGGAAAATACAACATATTTTCCATCTAATTTACAACAAATTTTTGTTTAGAGCCATAACTCTGAACACCTAGAAGTTGTCTGGCTTACAAAAACATACCAAGCACTTTAACAACAGAGATAATATTACAAAGGTGGTGGGAGAGATAACGAGAGACAATAATATTTACAAGGGCAATTTTTCATGTACAGCTGCGAAATACTTGTCAATTCAATATTGCAATTAAAAATTGTTTCATCTGGCAATTTTACACAGCTATATTTTTTGCATTGTGCAAAAAAATCATTGTTGCAAATTGTCTTGTGGATAAAATTAACTTGTTTAAATTAACTTGATATCATTTACTATAATTGTGGTTGTAAATAATAATGATAATAATAATCAGTCTTTATTCACATTGATAAAATACAATCAAGTGGTGCGCTAAGAGACTAAAACATAAAAGGACTAAAAATACTAATATTTATAAATTAATCTGTTGGAAAAACTATTCTTAAAACGTTCAGTGTGACCGCAGGCATAGTGGTACTGGACCTTCTTAAATTATATGAACTAATTTTGGCAATAGGCAATAATATTTTTAAAGGATCCTTATCAGCTTTCTTAACCTTGGCTGCAATTTTCTTATCTACATTTTCTAACATGCTTCTGATATCCTGATGCTGTGAAATCCTTACCTCTCTGGAGAGTCTTCTGGCTCTGGGTACAGTTTGCTGTGCAATCTTTTGAGAACGCTGTGCTTCTCGTCTTCTTTCTTTTTGACATAGCTGAGCCAGCTGAAAGACAAATAAAATTAAGAACTGTGTTTACTTTGGACAACAAACACTTAATAATAATAATAATAATAATAATAATAATAATATAACTGGGAAATTGCTTAGATATATAATGTATCCGCAATTTCACTAAGAGCAATACTTGTAAAACGGGTTAAAGTTGAAATAAACAAAATAATAATAATGATAAGGATAATAATAATAATAATATAACAAATACGCCAGTTTCACATTCGATGCATACAGTTATATTTTAGGACAAGAATGATAAAAAGGTAAATTTTACGTGAAAAGATGAAAAAATGAAAAAACTGATGTAAACTTCGGACGCTATTCCTTCGTCGGAGTAAAAGAGAGGGACAAGACTCATTTGCGCAGGCTCCGCCTTGTTTGTAGGTTATTCAAGTTACCATTCAAAGTTATTGGGATTTCAAAACATTGTTATTGTTCAACTTGCAGATTCTTTACATTAAAATCGACATTTGCAAATGATTTGCTCTTAAACAAGCCTGTACAAATGAGTCTTTAGTCATAAAACACAGTTGTCTTTACTGAATGAGAAAAGGGAATATTCTTATTTTTATTGAGTGCAAATTGTCCACTTACTACAGTATACACCGAATCGAAATATGGGGACCAATTTGAACAACTATTGTTCTGCACTGACTAGGGACTGACTAGCCTTGTGTTCACGTGGAAACATAAAAGCTAAACTACAGTGTTTGACAGGGATTTTGGCCACCGAGAAATTTGGTATCTTTCCACACGTAATGTATCTTACCACATGTAAAATACCCATCTCACGTGATGGTATATTAATAATAATTATTCAAAACTATAATTACCTTCTTTGCATTGCTAAGCATGTTATTCCTAGCAGACGCCTTTTGCCTCTGGGCCTATAAAAAATAGAAATAAATTAAATTTAGTAAGCAGAATTATGTATAAATAAATCAATACATTCTTTTTGGATACAGTGGAGCCCCGTTATCTTGAACCTCCAATAATAGGGGTTTGTGATAATCCAAAATGAGTGGCAAAAGTCATGGGACAAGTTCACAATAATAGAAAGTTCAAGAAATCCAGAGTTTGAGAAAAAAGCACTCATTGTAAATGATTTTTAGAACTAGTTTTCAAAATGTTGTTTTTACTGTACAAAATAACCTAGAGTACGAATATCGCAGGATATTTTTAATTGCTCCAAGCTTTCTCCTGAGTTATTTGTACTCTAATTTAAATAGTTGGAACATAAAAAAGCATATCATGAGTGAGATTAATGTTACCCTTGGAATTTCTTTTCTACAGATGTGAGACCAGATCTTCCTTCTTTTGGCATCAGCTTCTTTTCTTCGTATGAGAGTTTTCTTGAGAATTTTCTCTTGAAGGGATAGTCGTTTCTGTTCATCTATCTGTTATTAAGATAAAGGAAACCAAGATGAAGGAGCTCTTGATATTGTGTTTTAGAGGTGGAGGGAATCAAGGGTGGTGTAGTGGTAGTACACTCACCTCTTACCTCTGAGTCTCAGGTTGGATTCCTGGACTCAGCATTGCATGAGTAGCATTTCATAGGTCTTTCCCTTGATTCTGTGAGTTAGACCTGCCCTGTCTTAGCCCAGTAGATCTTTCAGGGTTCCATCTGTAAATTAGTCAACCCCTGACTTAAATCAGTCCAGAAGTTGTTTCAAGGTTATATATGTGAGTTAGCCATGACCTGAGGTAGTTCAGGGGTTGATAAATATATTTAGAAGTTTTTTTTTGTTTTTTTTTAGGAAGATTCAAAAAATATGATATTTTCATTTTATTAAAAATTCTTAAAATGGGAAACCGGTTCCGACCACTTCCTTGGATAATAAATGTACCTGTTCATCAGTCTTTTTCTTTTTCTTGATTTTCACTTTTTCTTTTTTTCCACTAATCACCTTCATGTTACCTGGAAAAGAACAAGAAAATTGAAAACCAATTGATCACCTCATTAGGAATCAAAGTCTATCATGTATAAATAAAAATAAAAATTGGTTACAATATTTAGAGAGATTTAGAGAAAACTTACTGTCCTTCAGCTTCTTTTTCTTGAGTTTCTTTGAGCCAGCAAATTGTCTCTGGAAGTCATGGTACTTATCCTGGCTGGACAATAGGCTGGTGCCGTAATGCTGATAGCATGCCAGCTGCTATTTACCACAAAATTATGGATATAAAAAGTGTATCACAAAAGGTATCAGGGGTGGGTTTGGGGGGGGTGGCTAAATGGCCTGTTCCCCCCTTTATGAGGGATTCTTTTCTAAAGAGGGTTGCCCTTGCTGTACTTGAAGTTGTTTTGCCCTTGCTTTACTTGAAATTTTTACTGACAAGACTACTTGGATCCCACTTTTTTACTGGTTCTGCCCTTGAATGACTACAACGGCATTATGCTGATGATGGTATGGATGATAATGACAACTATGATGATGATGGTGATGGTGGTAATGGTGATGATGACAATGATGATGATGGTGGTAATGATGACAACATCAATGACAATAGAGAAAATAATGGTATCAACAAAGTACTTTCATTGCAGATGTTCAACCAAGCACCAAGCCCCTAACCCACTTACATCCTGATCCTGAAAGAATTTTCGTTGAGCTGACTTTTGCTTTTTGTGGAACCAAAGCATCCTCTGTAGTTCTTCATCAGTAATGGGTTCATCTTCATCAGAACTTTCAGAACTGTCACTCAACAAGACATCCTACATTCAAAATTTAATAATAAACAAAATATGTTTAATAAACAAATAAAAATCTACCGGTTTTGGCTGTAATCACAGAGTGGGACAATCACGAACGAACCCTCAGATCCATGCTAGGTGAAAGCCCAAGATCAAATTGGAATTTAGAAGTTGATTTTTGAGTGAGAAAAACAATGATAGAATAGTTTAATAGCTAGAATATTGATGGTTAAATGGAAAGTATGGGTGAATTAAACAGAAAGATGCACGCGTGCATAAATGATAGATTGACAGAAGGTTAGATAGATTCAGGCTGGATGAAGGACTAAAACGAATGCAACAAACTTACTTTTTCAGATATATCTGTAATTTTTTTTACTTTGCTGTAAGAAGTTTCTATATTATTTTATACATTTTATACAAACCTTTCTCACTCCAGTTAACAGAGTTTCATACGTATTAAATTTTATATTCAGATTCGCGAATCTGAAAAATTATCATGATAGATCTCTTTACATAACATGATATGCATTTTCTTACCTTTAACCATCCGCGCTCATTCTTTACTTTTGTAAAATTGTACAGCCTTGATTTGTCAATATTGAAATCTAAAAATAAACAAGAAAATTGGTTGTATTCCTGTGGTTTTAGGGATCTGTTTTAGGCTTTTTCACAAGACCCTGAAATTATTTTTTGATTGCTTTTATTACTGAATTCATTTGGGCAACAATGTCAAACTTTGCAAAGTGATGTGAAATTCTTTTGAAATCTCACTCAGCCACACAATTCTTATATGATCTATCTATATTATTTCTACTGTAAGTACTGTATTAGTATATCTTTGGTACTTGCCTTCTTTATGCAATAATCCATTTGATGTAACATGACACCCATCACCATTAACAAAGCCAGTATTTTCAGGTTTAAACGCTAAATCTTTTTCCAGATCACTAAGATCACTATTTTCTGAGTCACTAAAATAAATAATGGATAATATAAACAAGATAATTATTATTAGTATCTAGCTTTAGAACGTCTAAGTTCTCCAATCCTGTTAAAGTTGGTTGTCTTGACCAGTCATATGTAAGTGTTGGAACAAAATGAAAAGTATCTTTAAAAATAAAAATAAAAGTAAAAAAATAAATATTTAAAAAAGCCATTAAAAAAGCCATTTTAATGCTTTTTGTATCTATCATAAATTTTACTGTACTCTTTAAAGTACAAAGGCTTTCTCCAGAAAAAATCAAATGCTTCATATGTGTCTAGAATTCTACTGTGTTTTCTGATTCTTAGACAAGCAAATGGCTTTCTCCATGAAAAGCCAAGCAAGCGAGACCAATTAAGTGTCACAGATCTATCTAGCATCTTACAAGTTCATTGTTTCTTAACCAAGCAAGCAAATGGTTTTCCCTTGGAAAAACCATGGGGGAAAAGCCAACAAAGTTATATATTGGCATGCATATAGCATTTTGTGGAGAAAACCATTTGAGTGCTTTATATATCTATCTAGCATTAATGATGTGAAACTTTTTGACTACAGTACAAGCACCAATAAATGGATTTTCCCACAGAGAAAAGGCATTTTTGAGTGTGCTCCATACGAAAAAACCTGTTTTATGGCCCAATCTTAGTTTGTGATCAAACTTCAATATAATTTTTCACACATCAGTGTTTATAACCTATCCAATGATGGATTTAAAAAAATCCAAAAATTCTGTCATGCCTTTCAATAAATTTTTTTTTTTGTCTTTCGTGAGGGGTAACCAGTGTGTGCCAGTGAAAAGGTTTACAATTTACATATACATATATATAAATCATATTTGGGAAACATGCAATAAATCAGATTTGGAAGATTAAAACTTTAGGTCTATGGAGAAATTTCTCATAAAGAATTAATATGGGAAATATCAGTAGAAATGATTCATAACTTCCTAAATAGGGAAATGAATGCACTACATATTTGTAAAGAAGATTCTGGTTATAACTTGAAAATAGTTTAAAATATTCCAAAATGTTCTTTTCACAAAAAATTATGAAGTTAAATAATTTGGTACCCCAATCTGTACCCCTTAGCAACACCCAGGGGTATAGGACCAGACACTAAACCCCAGAGATCTTTGCTTAAATGTTTAATAACATTACTAAAGAAAAGAAGATCGACTCACCTCAGGTTCGAAAGGAAAGGGTCGGAAAAAATTCCTTCAACAAACCCAAGGAAAGGTTCAAGTCGTAGCGCTTTCTCCAAATGTTGGACATGTAAAGGTGGTGCTGGAGACGAAATAGGGGACGCCATGTCCAAAGAAGGAGTTTCGACTCCCACCTGGAATATAAGAAGATGTTTTAGAGAGAATAGAGCGTTGGAGTTGAATGGCACGTTACAGCAACGCGTTGTGCTCTGATTACGAAAGACCTGGTTTGATTCTAGTTTCTTTTTGTAAAGTCTGTTTGATGGTACAAAGGGTTTCTCACAGAAAACACTACCTTCGAGCAAAAACTAACAAACCACGAGTAAAAAACACTCATACAACATCAAATGAACGGTTTCAAAGAACGAGACGCCACCAAAAATCACTCTTTGATCGTTCAAACAAAGGATTCCTCTAAGCGCTTGACTCGCAGACAACACAAGTAAACCACTCCAAAGAGGAAAAATTACGACGAAAAGAGAAGAAAACCAAAGCCATTGCTACAAACAGGAGTGTTGAAGTCAAAGTACACTCACCGAGGCCGAACTCGGTTATTTCTCCCAGAGAATTCGAAGAGAAAACGCCTTGATTTCCATGCTCTCTTGTGTTGGAGAGAGTTGGCGGTTATGGCGGATTTGTTCGGTCGTGTTGGCAAAATGCTTGCAATGTGGCCCATGACCATCATTCCCCTTTGCAGGGGGTAACCATCACACAGGTATCCCAACAAGAGTAAGTCTGTTCTAGGGTCATTTGGGCCGCAAACGTTAGAATGACACTGGGATGGCCGATCATGTCATCATTATCATAATCATGATCGTCATCATCATCATGACCATCATTCGACCCTTTGCAGGCGGTAACCATCACACAGGTATCCCAACAAGAGTAAGTCTGCTTTAGGGTCGCTTGGGCCGCAAAAGTTAGAATGACAGGAATGGTATGACCGATCATGTCATCATTATCATGATCATGATCGTCATCATCATCATGACCATCATTCGACCCTTTGCAGGGGGTAACCATCGCACAGGTATCCCAACAAGAGTAAGTCTGCTCTAGGGTCATTTGGGCCGCAAACGTTAGAATGATAGGACTGGGATGGCTGATCATGTCATCATTATCATAACCATCATCATCATCCTAATGACCATCATTCCCCTTTGCAGGGGGTAACCATCGCACAGGTATCCCAACAAGAGTAAGTCTGCTCTAGGGTCATTTGGGCCGCAAACGTTAGAATGACAGGACTGGGATGGCTGATCATGTCATCATTATCATAACCATCATCATCATCCTCATGACCATCATTCCCCTTTGCAGGGGGTAACAATCGCACAGGTATCCCAACACCAGTTAGTCTTCTCTAGGGTCACTTGGGCCGCAAAAGTTAGAATGACACTTACTCTGGGGTCGAGAGCAGATGTCATCATTATCATAGTAACATCATCATCATCACCATCATTACAGGTATCCCAACACCATGGCCGATCATATGTTATCATACCCGTAGAATGAGGTTTGAAGAGCTAATGTGCTCAGAAAAACTGTAATCTGAGTGGAATGTCCTTGTGCTACGGGACTGCATGGCAGTACTCCATCAATTAAGGGGCTCATATAACCGGATGGTCTTAAAACAGGGAGGATTTTAGCTGACGCTGAAGGGCAGTATTAGCGGAAGGCCTATGACTAGGGTACTTATAACCGGTATTCTATGGATAGTATCTTCAATCATCACCACCACCACCACCACCATCATTATCATCATCAATGACCATCATTCCCCTTTTGCAGAGGGTGACCATGACACAGGAATCCCAACAACTAATCGGGGGCACTTCCTTCCCTTCCACTCTTTTTCATTCATTCGTTTTCTCTTAGACTTGCCAAGCGCCTGAAGTCGACCTCTCTTGTTTCCTGAGGGGTTTTTTATTGGAGCAAAAGCGAGAACATTTTTTTGCGCGTTGACGCGAGGGGTCGCGAGTCTTTCAAGCTCGGAGGCCTGGTTACACTAGACCCAGTCCTCATCCTCATACTTGATCATAGCCAGATCTGTGGAAGGAAAACGTCAACAAATGTGAGAAAAAAACTTTTTTCACCAAGATTTTCCGATTCGGTTTTTCTAAGAAATCTCACACTACTAGCCCTATTCTTAACCATTCAGATAAATTCCAGTTATGCTCTAAAATACCAAGACAACTATTTGAAAATGACATTTTACGAGAGCGAGATGGTTGTTCCTGGCCTCCCAAGATACGAAGATGTCTTGATCGACAGCCCATCTTGTCATCAATCCTTAAAATTCTGGAGCCAAAAAGCCGATCAGGTGAGGTATTGCTATACTACAAAGGTGTTAAATAGATCCTGGTCCAGGATCTTTTATAATAACACCTGCATGCATACTGACTTGGTAAGCGATGATTGTGCAGGATTTCGACCACCGAAAGGAGCGTTTGTCGTATCTTTGGTTAAATAAACTCCGATGTTTATTGAATTCTTCTTAAAAGTATTTGAATTTCGTTCTATTTTCAATAACAAAGAATCTTTAACGACGAAAATGATTAATTTGGATGCAACCTGGATAAATATTTAGAAAACTGAAGCTGTATTTCAATCTCCTGCTAGATCGATCTCCTTCAGCCTAATGCTTAAGAAGAGCTGATACTGTAGTTTTGATATGACCAATAAGCTTAGGCTTTACTTGAAAAATATGGTTGAGTTCTCTCATTCTTGTTTTTCTGCTTCAATGTCTCAACAGGTTATTTTACTCTTGGTTTAAATTTGTAACAAATCGTTTTTGAAAGTCTTTACCTTTGTACAAATATTGTACAACATATTACATTGGAGACAAAAGTGGTAGATGAAAATGAATGGTATATATATAGTAGAGCTACTTAAAAAAAACAGATTTTGAGCTTTTCGTTTTAAAATGTATTCCAAAACAGGAAGCAAAGAGATATTTATTTTTGATAGAAATATACCATGTATTATATATGAATGCATTTTACTTTTTGTTGACACTGAAAGAAAAATATTCTCAATTCAAAAATAAAACAATAAGTATTGCATATTATTACTTTTCTGATTTTCAAAATACTTTTTTTCATTTTCTAACATGATAAAATTGGATATCAATAATATGCAATTTCGAAAATTTGAAAGAAAGTACTTATGAATATTTGATTTTTCATAAAAAATTCATAAATTATTCTATAATTTGCTATAAATTTAAAGTCTGCCTTACGTTTCAAATCATTTTACAGATTGCACCAGTATTATCAGAGTTAGCCAGCAATGTAGAGAAATACCATGGCACTGGTGTGAAGCACCAAAAATCAGGCCTAAACATCAGTGAAGCCTTGGGCAATGTTGTGAAGGTCTTCCAGGATGACGACAAGATTTCAGAACCAATAACAAAGGTGAGAATCTAAACAGGCAGCTTATAATAATGCTGGTCTACATATGCCAGTTTGCTCCAAAGTTTCAGGTTTATTAACAATGTAATTTTTGTTTTTGAACATTAGTTTACAGATGTTTTGCAGAGGATAGAGTGTTACCGTGATATGTTCCTTAACCAGACACAGCTTCTCATGTGGGAACCTCTAGTAAAGTTAACACAGGATTATGACAAAGCTAAAGTATAGTGAAAAATGCAATCTTCTTCATTCACTTTCTTTCTTTTTTCATCACTCCCCTGATCCTTCCTTCCTTCCTTTTTTCCTTCCTTGCTCCATTCTTTTGTTTGTTCCTTCCTTCCTTCCTTACTCCCTATCAAACTCTCTTCCTTGCTTCCTTGTTTCCTTGCTTCCTTGCTTCCTTGCTTCCTTGCTTCCTTGCTTCCCTTCCTCCTCCCTCTGTACTGCATTAAATTCAGCCTTCCTTCCTTCCTTTCTAATCCTCGCTCCATTCCTTTAACCTGTCTTTCCATCCTGCCTTCCTTTATTCATGCATTCACCCTTTTCATTGTTTTCTCCAAAGGAACTCAATACAGAAGTCCTAAAGGCAAGAGAAGCAATGCACATAGCATGGGAAAAGTTCTCAAGCTGTCCTCATGTTGAAAATTTACAAGAGGTTAATAATTCTTTATTTTTCTTTCTTCTTTCTTCTGTTTTCTCCTAAATCTACTAACATATTGAACCCTGAAACATACAACCTCTTCTTGACTGATCTAAGTCAGGGCACAGCGAGCTAACTCACTAGGCTCTTTACATGTACAGGTTGGGCTGCTGGACAAATTGGCCCACTCACTACTTAATGCAAGACGGAATTACCAAAAAGTTCTCTTGCAATATGTTACTATGCTAAAAGAAATCCATACACTCAAAAAGGTAAGTCTTGAACTCAATAATTATGAATTCTTTGTCGTAGGGTTAACCTTAATTTTGTGTAGCATATTCACTGAGGTCTTCCAGTGAAGGTCTATGGAATAAACCGATCCACATTCATTGTTCTACCTAGTTACTGTTGCTACGTCAGACAAGCTAAAACATGTTTTTGATATACAGCATGGAACAGACACTGATTGCTGAAAATCGTAAATGTGTGTCTTAGAATCAATGCATTCTAAAGGTACATTAAGAAAAAAAGCAATAATAACTTCTAAAAAATCTTATGAATTCAAGTTTGTTGGTCGGACATTCTGTATTCCATTGGGAAAACTACCCAATGTTTGGGTGTACACTCGAGCATAGCCAGGACCAGTCTATTTTAAAGTATTTTTGTTATTGATATTGCACTTGCAGACTCGCTCATTCACAATATAATATAGAAAATTATGAACAAAAATGATATCTATTTCTTAGCCTGTGATAATTTCTATATATTTCATGTTATAATATTTTTTGTTTTTTTTCATTCCATAGGTTGTAATTTTACAGAAAGTCTTAGAGCACATGCTGGCACAGTTTTCTTTTTTCAATTTTGGTTATCAGGTTTGTAGTAACTGAATTAGTAATAATAATAAATAATAATAGTTATTAAGCTACTCTATACACCTGGGCCCAGTTGTACGAAGGGTGGATAGTGCTATCTGATGGATAAATCCTTATCCAGTGCATAAGTGGATGCTATTATCCAATAAATTTATCCACTGGATAAGATTTATCTGTTGGACAGTGCTATCCTCCCTTTGTACTACCGGGCCCTTGATAAAATGAAAAAAATATTGTTTCAACTTTGCAGTTTTCAGACATTGAAGGATATAGAGCCCTACATGAATGGATTGTTCCAAGAGCTTCAAGAAAGCCACACTAAAGTAGAGGTACATGAAGTCATGAATCTATTTTAAATTAAGGGAGAGTCCATTATTTATTGTAGGAGGGGGATTTTATCCTCCAAGAGCATCAGTCTGTTGTGCGGGAGGTCATGGTTCAAGCCTCTGCTGGACCAACATTTTGTCTTAGAATGCTGAGAAGTGGGTGCTGTCTTTGTGATTACATCTGGTCAGACCTTCAAGCCTGTGCTAACACTACAGGACACACAGTAATTGGCCAAAGTTGTTGTGGTGTCTGGGCTGCCCTTGCAGGAAAGAGCAAAATAAAATAAAAATAAAATATCAGTGGTTCTTAAGCCTACAGCCTCTGGAAGGAACTATTGACTTTTTGATATTGCATTTGTCATAGGAATCATTGAAGAAGGAAGTAGAAACACAACAGGAGATGGAGAAAGAAGCTGTCCTACAGCAGCAAAGGGATGGACAAGGGTTTGCAGAGCCAAGGTAAGTGGCTATATTCTTAAAGAGCAATATACATCTTCATTCACTAGCCTTCCAAAAACGTATGCATATGCATATGTGTATGCAATTAGGTCAATGAAAAAAGCCTTGATTGATGACTCAAAAAAAACATAACACACTGAATTTTAATTTGATCCATGAGTTAACTGTGCCCTGACTGACTTAGATCAGCCCAGAGTTAACTGTGCCCTGACTTAGATCAGCTCAGAGGTTATTTCAGGGTTCAATCTGTGAGTTAGCCGTGCCCTGACTTAGATCAGCCCAGAGGTTGTTACAGAGTTCAATCTGTGAGTTAGCCATGCCCTGACTTAGATCAGCCCAGACGTTGTTTCAGGGTTCAATCTGTGAGTTAGCTGTGCCCTGACTTAGATCAGTGCAGAGGTTGTTTCAGGGTTTGATCTGTGAGTTAGCCATGCCCTGACTTAGATCAGCCCAGAGGTTGTTTCAGGGTTCAATCTGTGAGTTAACTGTGCCATGACTTTGATCAGCCCAGAGGTTGTTACAGGGTTCAATCTGTGAGTTAGCTGTGCCCTGACTTTGATCAGCCCAGATTTGTTCCAGGTTCAATTTGTGAGCTAAATAGCCATGTCCTCACCTGACTTACATCAGCTACTGATGAAAGGCTGTTTCAGAGTTTAGCACTCAATCGGATTAACCTGCTAGATGGTTGTATCCTTACTGATGTCATACTTTGTACATTTCTTGTTTCCCTACAGTTCAGCAGGCATTGGTCAGTCTGTCGCATCAATGAACACACAAGCAGGAAAAATCTTTAACAAAATTGGGGATTTATTTCAAGCTGGGTCTTTTGGCCTCGCAGGTGGGTGGAATTGTAATACATCGAATAAACAAACCGTTAAACACTCAGGCAGGGAAAGCCGCTAAACCAAAGCACTTGGGGGGGGGGGGGGGGACTTGGGGGGGTGGTAGGGAGGGGAGTGCAGTCCTTATACCCTAATCCTATCTGCTGTTCCTGGGATATGATAATTTGTTGGAAGAAAGAGCAGCATAGTTGCAAGATCAAGACTTCAAAGTCACGTTCATTAGATCTTTCTATAATAGTATTAATACAGATATAGGAATGATACAAGTTTGTTTTGCACACTATTGCACAAAGCATCCACTGAAACGCCTATGGATTGTCATGTATTTTTGCATGTGGTATGTGGCCACAGCTAGAGGGCTAGCAATACTTAACTTTCAATTTCAATTTTATTTCACTTTTGCTCGTTTGTTTGTGTCATTCAGGTTCACGAAAATCATACAAGGCGCCTTCTAGTCCCTCTGTAAGTATACTTAACAGACTGTATGTCGTACTTTTCACAAAGTTCCCTAACTTTCCTCCATTAGCGAAAACCAACTTCTAAATTCCAATTCAATCATGGAATGAGAGCTAAAGTTTTGTCAGTAAGCCACTGGCTATAAGTGCTATCCTGGAAAAACAAGGAGGACTTTCTTTAAAAGTGACCTTTTTATTATAAAACCTTTAGGACCAAGAGTGGGAAGTCATAGAATCTCAGCGCACTTCATCCAAAGACAAGCTATCAAGCGAAGAGCTATCAAACAAGCCGTCCTCAAGCAGTAGTACTCCAGAAACAAAACCCAAAAGAACTCATGATTCAGGTGTAAAACCTTCTCCAAAAAAAGAGCACCATGCAACAGGAAAAGCCGAAGAGGCTGGCCCCACAACAAAAGGTTTACTTTTAGTGTGTGTGCTAAATCGCAGATAAGATGAATACTATAAGTAGTCTCTTTTTGATGTTTGTTATTTTGCAGAAGCAGGTCAAGTCGTAGCCGTTGTACCTCCAGAATTGATAAGTCCTACCACAGGAAATAAAGAAACACTCTCAGAGAAGTTAGTATTCCAATGTACATTTTTCTTACAATAACTTTTTAAAGAATCTTGTGTGGGAAGCACGGATAGCGTTCTCTGCTAATACACCGCCTCTCACCAATGTGTCTCTGCCGGTCTTGGTGTCGTATGTGAGTAGAGTTGTTCGTTGGTTCTCTCCTGTGCTTTGAGGGTTTTTCCTCCGGGCTCTCCATTTTTCGACTTCTAAATTCCAATTTGATCTTTGGGCTTTCTTTTGGAGTAATGGTCCCACGCTATGATACAACAGCTAAAGCTAAATAGATTGCATTAGATTTTTTACATTTGAACTAACAAGTGTCCAAGTACTGCAACGAAAAAAGAATTTTATCAAACCTTGTAAAAAAAACTCAGCACTGATCAAAATCACTTGCGCGATATCTCACAAATCGAATTGGAATTTAACGCGTTAGACTTTGCAGAGGGAGAAAAAATCGGAGAATCTTGAGAAAAACCCTTGATTCAAAGAAGAAACCCGAGTACAGGGACTGAACCCCTACAGGTGAGAGACAAGTGCACTACAGCTACGCTTTCCTTGATTCCCTACCTTATGCACGCAGTTTTAGTATTAATAATCATTAATTACCAACAAATCTTTGTGTTACAGTTTGCTACCAGCTCCTATCGCCAGTCTACAGCCACCCACAACACCATCGTTAAACGCCTATAAAGGATGCAAAACAGGATATCTCAGAATACGACAGAAAGCTTTCCCGAAAAACAGATGGCCTTTACTGGTATGACATTGTATTTTTTCTAGGAATTTATGAATAAGCTTTTCGTCTTGAAACCTTTTATCGATATTCTGAAACAACCTTTGCACTGATGAAAGTCAGGGCACGGTTTACCTACAGATTGAGTTGGAATTTATTGTGTTAGGTTTAGTGGAGTAAGGAAAACCTTAGAACTTGGAGAAAAACTCTCGAATCTTGGGAGAGACCTAACAAACTCTGCCCACGTGATGCCGAGTTTAGGAATCAAACCTGAGACCCCAGAGATGAGGGGCAAGTACTGAGACAACCGCTACACCACACTTGATTCCCTGTGAGTTCGTGTTCTTGCTTGTCAGCAAGACAGCGAAATGACTTTCTCCCTTTTTTACATTTTCCACTTAAATTTTAAGCTAAGGACACACGGTGCAACATTGCGCGCAATGTTGCATGCAATTTATGTTGAGCCATGACACACGACGCAATTTGTTACACGCAACATTGCTGAAGTAGAAAACTATCCTACTTCAGCAACATTGCCTGCATTGTTGCGCGCAATGTTGCACCGTGTGTCCGCGCCTTTAAAGCTTCATGATTTTCTCGTGAGCAAAATAGGAGCAATCCACAATTAATTCTTTATAACTGATAAATTTGACAAAGAAGTTCATCAATCCACCATTAATTCTAATTTCGAAACCGTTTTTGATAAATTTGACAAGGAAGTTCATCTTGTCACTCCCCAGTTTTGAGCTGTGAAATTTTCAGGGAAAACACTAAAAAAAATTTAGCTTCAAATTTCAAAATTATTGCGAATACTTCACTAAAATAGTTTCTTCTGTTTTAAGTATTTCATCGTCGACAAAGAAAATGGCAACCTACTAGCCCAAGGACAAGAACAAACCCAACCTTCAACTTTAGAGAATTTACTTCTCTGCACAGTTAAGATTTGCGATTCTGAAGACGCGGACAGAAACTTTTGTTTCCAACTGATTTCGACGACGAGTGAGCGAGTATTTCAAGCGTTGACTAACCTGGAAGTCCAGGAATGGATTACTGCGATACAGGTAACTAGGAAGAAAGAAACATCCACCATAAGGATAGTGTGGACCGCTCAAAAATGTTTGCGGCGATATCTCTGACTGTCGATCTTTTTTTCCTTTTCGCAGGAAGCAACAGCGGATGCCCTTAGGAACTCTAAAGCGAAATTGAAGGTGAAAGATGATTAAGATGTTAACGAAATAAAAGTATTGGCTTTTAGGGTATCCCCACCCCTACTCTTTAAATTGTGTCCAGTAAAATGACAATAGCCCCTTTTTACCTTAAGCATGATATTTTTCCATTTCAGACCACGCGTCATTCCCTGGAGTACCATATCTTTGTTTAACGGTTGCGCATTTGAAGATCCGTAAATCAGGGTTCGTGCTAGTCCTTAAACTCCTTGAAAACTCCTTGAATTTAATTCACGTTTTCAAGGGCACTTGAAAAGCTCTTGAATTTTACGATGTTAGCGAAACTCCTTGAAAACTCCTTGGATTTTTGCTTTGATCATTACTTGCATGGTTCTGAAATTGATCCAGTCAGAAAGATTGGAAAATCTTAAAGTCGGCCATGTGCAACCACCGTGTAAAACCTTGGCATAGTTGAACATACTCCTTGAAAATTCATTTTTGGGTCCTTGTATACTCCATGAATAGTCCTTGAATTTTAAGTTGTTACCTCAGCACGAACCCTGTGAAGGATTTCTGTGTTAAGTAAAGTTTATTTACTTATTTATTTCTTTTTTAGTCGCTCGCGAGGTCAAACTTATCTGACGACATAGGTCATAAGAGAGAACCCAGATCTCTCGTTCTAAATGCAGCTGAAAGAATACGAAAAGTTGCTGGTAATAAGTACTGTGCTGATTGCTCTTCTCCCAGTAAGTGTTCTTTGAAAATACAGTGGTTTTCTTACCTAAACTGTACAAACGACTATACGACAAATCTTATATTCTTTAAGACGGCACGGTACGCTATAGAATTTACGTCATTTTTTAAACCAATCAGAGTGCGTGACTTTACTGCTTATCCAATCGCAGAAGAGTTTTCGTATGAGTGTGAAACGATAGTGTAAATTCGAAATCGTACCGCGTATGTTACCGTAGCTGTAAGTACGTGTTGTGATTGGATGAGTTACTGAACAAATAGAAAACGCGCGCGCGTGCTATGTGCAGTCATATGAAGCACGCGGGATTGGCAGAACACGAGAAAAGTGTTAGGAAAAGCACAACGCGTAGCGGAGTGCTTCTCGACACTTCTCGAGTGTTCTGCCAAGCCCTAAATGCTTTACAACTCTACACAGCACAGCAAGCAAGGGTTTTATTTCTTTTATAAAACACAAATAACCGTTTGTTTTTTGGATAGTAATGACGCAACTGAAAGTGCGCGTGCGTGCTGTGTGCTCCCATAAAGCACGCGCTCCCAATCAATGAGAACGCGAGAGCAAGAAATTTCAAAAGAACTGATCAAAGTCATTCTTGAAAACTGTGATTTATTTTATGCGTTTCTATAAGAGAAAGCATGGCTAACTGGGCAAAAGGGAATTGGGAAACCAAGAGACGAGGTCAAAATTTTCAATATAGTTACGTTTTCATCTTTTGTTGACATTTTTCTCAAACAGGTGGATAACAAATTCAAAAAGAATCTCGTTTTGTTTTTGAAAAGTTTGTTTTACAAACTTTGCATGTATGACCTGTGCGGGAATGTAAAACAAGCTTCTGTACATAATGGGAAAACGTTATACTATTTTTATCGAGTTGGCCGCGTGGCCTAATGGATAAGGCGTCTGACTTCGAATCAGAAGATTGAGGGTTCGAGTCCCTTCGTGGTCGATTATTTTTTATAAATTTTTTGAAAGTAACAAGCACTTTAAAAAAATAGGTTATTTATTTTAGCTGTTTTCAAGAAATAATGAATGAAATGCTTAAAAATAGAAACAAAGAATTTTGACTTCGTCTCTCATAAACTTGTTCCAACTTTGAATTTTACTTTTACCAAAGAAATTTTTTTCGCCAAAAAGTTACAATTTTGCAGATTATCTTCTTAACGTTTCATTTATCCATATTTGAAATTCTGTATTAAAAACGTTTCCATAGCTTCTTTTTTTAAGTATGACGTCATTCGTATGAAAAAACGCCTTCCGGGGCACAAACACGAAAAGCCGCCGAGTTCTATGAGGATTTTTTTTTCACTTTTTCTTTTTGACAAGATTCGTTGCGGTATTTTGTGAGCAATTGGACCCAGAAATACGTCACAACTTAAAAGCTCTATACGAAGAAACTCAGGCTCCAAATTTTTAAATATTGAAACGAAAAAGAAAAACGAAAATGTTAAAACGAAAACAAAAAATGACCAGAAACGCTTTACTAAGCTACGTTATTATTTTTGTGGCTACTGTAAGTCATGTGAGTGTGTCCAGCTTTCGGAGAATATTCGGATCAAATCAAATCGCATGAAAAGCGATGATTCTCAATCGAACATTGTACGGAATTACTCGATCGACTGCGACGAACGGCGACGTTACCCGACGATTCTCCGATATATTTTCGTGTAAACCATCGGAAACCATTCAGCCACAAATTCTGACTATTTTTTCGCTTGTTTTCGTTGTATTTTCCAACAGGACCTGATTGGGCAAGCATTAATATCGGCATAACGATATGTATCGAGTGTTCTGGAGTACACAGGAATATGGGTGTCCACGTTTCTAAGGTCCGTTCTCTGACGTTGGATAAATGGGAAGATACCACTGTTGATGTAAGTAACGGAAACCCATTACTAGGGGTAACCATCACCCATACTGGGTCTCTGAGCCAGCATATTCCCAGATCAGGAGCCCATTACTAGTAGCATCCATCTCCCATACTGGGTCTGTGAGGCAACATATTCCCAGATCAGGAGCCCATTGCTAGGAGCAATCATCTCCCATACTGGGTCTGTGAGGCAACATATTCCCAAATCAGGAGCCCATTGCTAGGAGCATCCATCACTCATACTGGGTTTTTGAGCCAACATATTCCCAGATCAGGAGTCCATTACAGGAAGCATCCACCTCCATTACTGACATGGGTCTGCGTAAAGCATTATTTCTGAAAACTTGTTTTGATTTCTCCAGTTCATGGAAGCCATGGGGAATACCAAAGCTAACCAGATATACGAAGGCAATTTGAGAGAATATCCCAAACCAACTAGAGATTCTTCCAAGTAAGACCTTTTCACCGTTTTCTATTTTCTTCCAAAACTGAAACATAGCGACTTTTACGCACACCGTTACAAGTAACGTTGCTGAAGTATCGTTATATGCCTTTACAACGCTGCGCACAACAAGTTTGATCGTGTGAAGCAACTTGCAACGTTGTTGGCAATAGATTGATGTTCACAGTCAACGAATTGCCTTAATACTAAAACGATCGATAACGTATACATTTCAAAACCCTCTCCAGAGTGGAGGCATTTAAAAAAACAACAAAACAAACAACAACAAAAACGGAGACGTATTGTATTAGTGTGGACAGGCTGAACCGGAGGCTTTTGGGAAATGATGACTTTATTCACATGGGCGGGTCTATTTTTCGCATGATGATATTGCATCATCTTTGATCGTGTCTGCGTTTTTAATCCTTTTAGTGTAGACGGGCGAAAACGTTATGAAAACACTAGTGTGGACGTGAAGCTTTTGATAAGTTTTCGAATAGACAAAAACGGAGCATTTCGAAAGCGCATTAACGTGAACAAGGCCTAAGTTCATAGTCTTAATGCATGAAAAGTGACTACGTGTGGCACTACTTGAAAGTTTCTGTCGACTTGCAACGACGTCGCATTCCACGAACAGTTGCCTAATGTGTCCAACACTTTACACTTTCATTTGGTGGGAAAAAAACTCAAGAAGAAACGTCTTTTCATTGAGAGGATAGAAAGTAGGCAATGCTTCCTTGCAGGTTGCAAAAAACGAAATTCCAACCAAAGGTTCAAAACTGCAGAGTTCATGTAATGATAAAAAAACTTTATTTGAACGCTTGTTTTAGAGTAACGTAATTATCGATTTTGACCTATATTATTACTACCATCAACATGACTGTCACATCTGTTTTGAATCTCTTGTGAAAGCCTGCAGAATATTTCTCAATCATTTTTTTAGGGACGATAGACAGAAGTTCATTAAACTCAAATATGTAGAGCAGAGATTTTATAAAGCATTACCATCTGAGGATCTGGACCCAGAAATAGCAAAAGTCTTGGCAAGTAGACCTGGGGAAAGTGAAGAAGACCTGTTTGATGTTTCAGAGGAGGTAGGTGCAGGTCGGTGAGTGTCTTCTTGCTTTTCTATGCCACATTTACTACATTTAACAACTTTTAATCACTATTGTCTTCATGTCATAGTTATAGTGCTTCTCAATAGCAAGTGAGGACGGCATGCTCTTGGAAAATTTGCGCTTCCTAACAATGTCATGGAAACGCTAATTGACATCCACCTAAGTCTGTTTTGTTGCAACAGCCTATTTTTATCATTCCTCAAGTGCTATAGACCACTTGCATGTGACATCAAAGCAGCTCAATTTGGAGGACAAAGCAAAAGAATTTCAATCTCATGCAAATTGGGAACCTATTATTGTCCTTCATATTGAGCTGCATAAGTGATCAAAACAACAACCGGAAAGAGCATGCACATGCTAGTTTAGGAAAGGGAGACTTAGGGTAAGATGAAATTTAAACTGCATCAGATTTCTAAAAAAACAGCCCAACCAGGATTCACATGATGTGCTCTATATTAAAAGGTTTCCCTCTCTTATTCATGCTCTCTTGGCATGTTTGATGGTTATTATTGACAGAAGACTAGAGTAGAAGTCTTGACTTCTGTTTGTTGGTGAAATTGGTGGTAAACTACAATATAAGGATGTGATACATACCTGGTTTGCTGTAACATTATGAATGACATGTGCTTGTTTCGGCAGATATTTGATGACGAAAGAGAACTAATGGGTTCCAGTCCACTGTGTCTTATACAAGATTGTCAGGTGCGTTGACGCTCTGCCCAGTTCTTTGATTCTAAAAGTCCATGAGCAGAGGGGGTGGGGCTGGGAGCTTCAGCCCCCACCCCCAACGTTTTTTTACATACTAGTCTCAATCTAAGCCCCCCCCCCCCCCCCTCACCCCCACACATACCCCACACACAGACACTTCTTCACACACTTTTCCTTTGCCAAGATTGTCATTAACTTCCATGTTCTACTTTCTAGGAATGTCCTAAAGGATCTTGCTCAGAAAAAAGTCACCATAGTCCACAGCTTGTTATGAGTGACTCAGGAGAGGATGATGGAATAGAAGAGGAAGATAACCCAGAAAGCCAATGTTAAGAAATTTAATGAATAGCACTATAAAAAAAATTGCCAATGTTTTCATTGCTATGTGGAGATGGATAGTAAAGTCATGAAAGGGTTAATAGACCTATCCCAAATTCGCTTGACTGACCACGAAACAATGGTTTGAAGTCGAGACTAAACTTGATTCTTTTATTCATCAAGTTCAACCTCGACTTGAAACCATTGTTTCGTGACCAGTCAAGCGAATTCGGGATAGGTCTATTGACTGCTGTCAATCACATAAATTGTTTATTTACAGTTTGCATTACCAGCTGAGCAGTGAATGCAGTGCACAAAGCATGAGTAGACAAAATGTCCCCAGACATTTTTGGAGCTTGAAAGAACGAAGCAACCATGGTGGTTCATTGAAATTGTTTTCATTCGTCTATTCCATATTTCTGCTTCTTGTAGGCATATATGATATATTATAAAATATTTGAGATATAACATGACACTGATTGGCTGGCTACCATGTTTATATCAGAGGACAGACACGCTCATGCAAAATCATTCAAAAATATTTTATGCGATATAAAACATCTGCGCGTGTCTATATAACGTGATATAAACACGGCTACGCCTAACGTTTCTCTATGACTTCTCTCTCGCTCTACAGCTCCCATCGTGTTTATATCACAGTATATAGACATGCGCGCTGTTTTATATTCCTTAATTTCAATCAAAAGAAAACAGAAAAATATGCAAAAGTTGGATTACAGTAGCCTGGGAATGAGGGCCGGCGACAAAACAGCTAAGCACTGTGATTGGCTAAGACAAAATTCACTGCTCATCTGGTAGAGCAAATGCAGTAAAACCAAGAAATATTGACGAATAGTAGCTATTTAGTGACTAGGTAAATGACTAAGTAAATAAATGACTTTTTAGTGACTATTTGTTTATAGTTGCTATCACTCAACCAGAACATTCATCGCACAGACACAAATGGTCTCAGACCCATGTGTATTTGTCTTTGTATGATAAATGTTCTGGTTGAGTGATAGCAACTATAAGTCACTAAATAGCTACTAACTTTACTTTATCTAATGATTAAACCTGTCATGACTTTTGTCTAAATCAAGTGTGTAGCAACAAAATTAGTTATCCGTTGATCAGATTTGGAGATAATTGTAAATCGTTGATGTTGAGATTCTCCTTCTATGTATAAAGAGAAATGTATGTTAAATTATTTATTTTTGGGGGAAAGAACTTGCTAATATTAGCATCTTTTCCATCAAGATTGTGAAGTGGGGATAATATATAGAATTCCAAACATAATAATCATGAACTATAATGACTTATAATAACAACTTGGACACTATATTGATATTGTTAGAAACATTTCATCCCTGTAAATTATTTAGGAAAACCAAATGCTTACGCGAGTTTAACAAAATAATGGCTCTGGATATAACTCAAGTCTAATGGGAAATTAACTTCTCAGTCTTCATTACAAATAGACTTCTTTAGTTTGGGCCTAATGTTTTGCCCATTTCTGACCATGTGTTATTCCCTTGAGTATCATTTCTTTATTTTGGATGCAAATAAAACAAAGAATCCTATTCTTAAAGGAATGCCACATATTGCTCTGTCGCAGGCATTTTGTTGAGAAGAACCCCTTTAAATGAATGAATCAAGTGATGAATGAAATATTCAAAAATACTGTAAAAAAAATGCACAAGAAATATGTGTCTAACAGCACGGGGTTAAATACTAGGTGTAATATACTAGGTGTAATAAATAGATAGTGGCACTAAATAAAGAACCTTAAGAACCTTTCAAACTTGTTTCTGGGCATGGCTAACTCACAGATCGAACCCTGAAACAAACTCTGGCCTGATCTAAGTCAGGGCACAGCTACACTGTAACTCACAGATCGAACCCTGAAACAAACTCTGGCCTGATCTAAGTCGAGGCATGGCTAACTCACAGATAGAACCCTGAAACAACCTCTGGGCTGATCTAAGTCGAGGCATGGCTAACTCAAAGATCAAACCCTGAAACAACCTCTGGGCTGATCTAAGTCAGGGCACAGCTAACTCACAGATCAAATCCTGAAACAACCTCTGGGCTGATCTAAATCAAGGCACAGCTAACTCACAGATCGTACCCTGAAACAAACTCTGAGAAATATGGGAAAACCTGAAGAAAAGCCCTTGAATAAGAAAGAGTCCCAACAAACTCTACTTGTATGAGACAGCTATTTCAAGAATTGCACCTGAGAAACCACAAGGTCGTGGCAAGTTACTTTTGCTATGCCATGCAAAAAAATCATCATGCTTTTGACAATATTATTTTAACATCCTTCAAGAAATGCTTTTTATTTAATGCTGCTAGATAGGTAACATTCTCTATCAACCTAAATATTTCTTTGCACCTTATAACATTAAGTCCTTTACAATTGAAAAACCCAAACTTGGAATGAATAAAGTCAATCTTTAAATATATAATAATTATTATTATTGATTAACAACTTTTTGTTTACCTTTGCAACTGTTTATATTCCTTGTCATATTGGTAAAGGGAGCAATATTTTTTGAAATCTCAATTTGTTTTTGACAAAACATACAATCACCAGCGTAGTTTGCTAACAGAAGTACTTCTATATTTTAGCTTCCAGGCTGCCATTTTAGCATCATCATGCAATGACTAGAGAGAAATCGCAACTCACGTTTTGTGGCAACACTATCGCAATTTTCAATATTAAACAAATTATTTGGGAGTTGCCGATTGGGATTTGGTTAATCTCAGAGATACTGTTCGATTAATGTGTAGCTCCAGATATTATCCATACCCCTCTCACTGAGAAATTTTTTTAAAGACCCACCCCACCTAACCATAGAAATTCCAATTTTCTTCCATGCAAACTCTGCAATTTTTGTTCTTTCTCTGAAGTCCTATCCCTCGGAAATTCCAAATTCCTGTTGGGTGGGTATGGATAACGACTACACAATTTTGAGCGATGACAATGAAAGAAGAAATTCCAGCATGCAGCACACAGATAGAGTTTACATAGTTTTAAGGGCTGCTATGCTGAAACTGGCACCTCATCCCAACAGAGGTGAAGAAAAAAGCTCTCTGCTTGCCAGGGATGATGGAGAAAGAGGTTCAGGTGGTGCTATTAATTTTTAAATTTTGCATAACATAATATCAAGAATAGTTGACCTAAACTATCTCGAATGTTACATTGAATAAGCCTGAAGCAAGATGACGTTTTACCCCCGACTCTATGCCATAATAGTTTTTAAGATTCTTTCATATTAAAATTTATGATTCCTTAGAGAATACAGTAACAATAGTCATAATTAAAGAACAAAAGCAATGTGAAAAGGATTATGGTCTAGAGACAGGGGTAAAATGTCATCTCGCTTCAGGCTTATTGAACTTTACTTGCGCCCTACTGGTATCTCCTTAAAAGTTCTCCATGGTCTCTGTTGGATTTACTTGCCTTTTGCCAAGCTGGTTTCATCACTTATCTAAGTCTTAAAAGTTTCAATTTTGGTCTGAAGCACAAACGCATCCAAGTACTCCCTCAAATCCTTCAGTAATGTACTATCAGACGCAATAGCCCATAGTGCCACGGCATAATGAACACAACTACATGACTTCATTAACGAGGCTGGTGAATCATTCGAGATGAAGTTCCACGCCATACAAGATTGACCAGAGCAGAACACCTGTCGCTGGAAACACCCTTGACCTTTGACCTTCTCAAACCGCAAATGAGCAAAGCTAATGATGTCACTTCCTAGAGGATTGCCCAGATCCGAATGTAAGTGATCGACAACGACAAGAGTTTTACGAGATACATACTGCACTAGTGGAATATTCTTATCACTACATTGCTGATACAGAGCTTGGACCATGTCTTTCATATCATTGCCTAAAGGCATTTCAGAGAGTTTTTCAAGATTCAGCTTTGGGATCTTTGCTTTGGCTACGTTAGCAGATACACAACAGATCTTTGCATGTTCACAGATATAATCTGACGCTTTGTTACCAAGTTCCTTAGCTGTGATACACAGAGGGTAGTCACAAGTATATTTAGATGAACAACATTTTGATTTATTGGTTGTGCTGTCATGTTTGTCTTCAAACTGCACGAAGCAGCGTAGTTCTGGCCCAGTTTTACATTTCCGTACAGAAAACATTTGAATGTTGAGCTCTTTGGGTAGACAGAGTTGCACAGCTTGTTTTATCACCCTTGGGTTGGTTTCGCGGGGTGGGTTTTCGGTGACTTGGTTCTTACAGTGTTTGCATATTTTAGATCTGCAGCCAATCATCTTGTTGCATTTGGAACAAAGCATTACTCCTCTTCTTGTTGCATTGCCATTCATTATTCTAAAATATACAACAGTTAGGTATAAATAAATTAAATGAATAATAACCAGTATTTTTTCTCACCTCCACTAAATTTTAAAAGATGCAGTGCAAGATTAGCCACTCTGTGGAAAAACTTTGTTTTAAACACTCTCTCCCTCTCTCCCAGGAAAGAACTCCAGACTAAGTGTAGGAGAAAATAATAAAAGCTTTTCACTAAAATATATCAATAATGCCAATGCCAATGCCAATGCTAATAAAATGATAATGATAATGATAATGATAATAAAATGATAATGATAATGATAATGATAATAAAATGATAATGATAATGATAATGATAATGATAATGATAATGATAATAAAATGATAATGATAATGATACTAAAATAATAATGATCATGATTTTTTGTATAGATGTACCTGCATTGTGATTCTCCAGCCTCTTCTTTCTCTTCCTCACATACTACAACATCTTCCTGGACGTTTGCCATATCTTTCGGCTGAATCTTTCTGAATTTTGCCCCCTTGGCATCACTGCTGTTCAAAACATTCCATTTTTGCATAGCCCCTGATGATAGTGTTACTAGTTTTGTTTGGTCATCAGTAGCTTTAGATGTTGAGGATATCCTGCGTTTCTTTCCATTCCTTTGTGCCATTTCTCCCAAAAATAAAGCTACAGAATTTGCATCAAAGGAATTTTCTGGGATGCTCTTCTTTTCTCGGTTGTCCTCTAGTTCTACAGTACCCTGTTCGCCAAGAGATTTATTCATAGTATTCTGATTTGCTGAGTCAGTTTGAACTGCAATTGTAGTAGTCCCTGTAGAACTGATTGGATTTTCCTTTAGCTCTCCTGGGTTAGCCCCGGATAATGTGGCCTGGTTCTGCGCTAGAAGACCACAAATCAAGTCCTGTAAAGAAATCCTCCCAGAAGGAATAGCTGAGGGGTTGTTTTGGGTCAATTTACTAGAAATAAACACTTGACTGACCATGTCGTCGTGGCTTTCACTGGTGACGACAACCTCTTGGTTTGTTTTGTCAATTCTGTCACCTCTGCAAGTACCGACCTCTGTCACATTACTGATTACAACTTCATCAACAACACGATTCTGTTGACCATGTTCTGTTAATTGGCCAACATGCTCATATTGGGTACCCTGTGGTTTATCTAGTTCTAGGGACTCATCTTGGTTTTGTCCCTGATGTAAAATACCTTCAAGACCTTGTTGGTCTCCCTGTGGTGTCAAGGCCTTGGATCCTTGTTGTTCTCCTGACGTCACTAACTGCTCCCCCTGTGCTATCATAGTGATTTCAGATACATGTTGATTTTCTGATGTCATTATCTGTTCACTTTGTGATACTATGGGGGGTCCCCTGAGTCCTGATTGTTCCTCACCTAATGACGCACAAGGTTCATCATGGGTTACCTTTGGTTCCTCGAGCCTCTGCTGACTCCCTTGAACTGCCATGCACACAACTGGGTGTGGCTGTCTGGTCACCATATCAACCATTTCAGTCTCTGTACTTTCATTTTGTTTGCCGATCAGAGGTTTAATAGTTTGTAGCCTTGATTTTCTTGGGTTTCTTAACTTGGATGGACTACAGTGTTTACACTGCTTGGCTCGGTATCCAATCTTATTCAAGCATATTGGACAGGTTTTTACTCCTCTCTTGGTCGCGTTTATTCCAAGAAATCTGTAAAATATTTGTTTATTTATTACACTATTTACTCAACCAAAAATAAAAATATATACAATAATATAATGTGCAGTTCCAGAAAATATCTGTACCTCCACCACTAAGGAAATTTGTAAAAGGACAGCCTACCCCCAAGAACATCCAATTTCCTTTCATACAAACAGTAATTTTGTTCTTTCTCCAATTTCCCCCGTGGGTGGGGTATGAAATTTTCTGTAAGTACACAAAGTGCGACTACATCAACCAGGGCCACCCAAACAAATTTTTAATCAAATTCACAAATCACATTTTTAATGCTGGATAATAGATGAAATGTAGTGAATTCTGGATTTTAAACTGCTTTTAAACTCAATGCCATTAACGATGTCCACCGAAAAAAAGACATTTAGACATTTACACGTTTAGACTAAAAGAAATATCACGTGTTTCTTTGAACGTTCAGGCATAAAACAAATGCTGAAATATACCATTCTCCATCTTAAATCCTTACTACTAAATGGTCGGGGCATTCTGGATTTTCGATTCACGAGTTGAATTTTACATTAAAGTTCAGGCTCACTTTAGTCTAAATGTGTAAATGTCTTTTTACGGTGGACAACGTTAAATGACACTGACTGTATATATACACGTATAAAGTAAAATATATGATGTTAAAGAGGAAAATGTGAAAATTTGTATAGATTCTATTGCTTAAATACTCGATCATGATTGGCTAATTTGTATGAAAATTTGTCTGGGAGGCCTTGATTGGTGTAGTCGCACAGTAAGCAGCTGCTTGATGATTCCCTCAGACTGGCTTTCATATAGAGACTCTGCTGTAGCAAGATATGGCCAATATGTTGGTTAATATGTTAAAATGGGCCAGGGACCCAATCTTTTGCTGAAATCAACGATCATGGAGGCTATGAAGTAATATTCATCCAAGAATATGACAAAGTTTATCATATGAGGTCAACAACAACAAAAAAGTATTATATTTTGTAGTACATAGAAAACTGTTAATTGAAATATTGAATGAGAAGTGGGATGAGAATAGAAAACTGTGAAAAAAATTAAAAAGAGAGGATACCACTATATTCATATGCTTTTTTTTTGTAAGATAAACGATTTTTATATCACCAGTGTATGTTTTACCCACCTCCCAGAAGATATCTGCTTGCTTTCCTTGATGGACGCTTCTTTCTCTTCCACAACTTCATCCCTCCTCAACTTCAACCCAGGTTTAGGTTCTATCTTCCTAAACCCAGGAATATAAAGAATATAGGTGTTAGGAGCGCTTGTTCCAGAGCTGTTAGTCCCTGCGAGTAGCTTGTTTAGGACATTTGTAGTCGTTGTCTCTGTTTGTCCACACGAAGCGATGCTTGTGCTGTCATTTATGTCGTGTGAAGCTAAAACCAAAACATCTTGGCCTTCTTCGCTCATTGGGCCAGCATTAACGTTAATAAACTATTCGAAAACTACCCTTTTTAAGCCATAAAATAAAACAGCAAAAGGAGTCTCTATTTTTTTTCGGTGACGAAGACTTCAACAACAAATACTTCTCGCACAGCTGTACTCGTTAGGGGTCTCCAAAATTACGTTTTTCACCTCCAGGCTTGACTCTAGGAAGCACTAATATTATCCCTGTGGGATTCCAATTAGTTGGCTTTGTGTTTTGGACAATTATATTAGAGCTGTTTCGTCCTACGAGGTTTAAATGCGCCTTGAATTTCGCTCTTTGTCAAAGACTGAAGTAAACAATATGGCGGACATCAACACCTGGTAATGGAGGACTCCGCTGACCAGTAGGTCAGGAAGCCCAACCCAGCCAAAGCAAGCAACGGAGGGGAATCAAGGGTGAAGTAGGGTAGTTCACTTGCTTCTTACCTCTGGAGTATCGAGTCTCGGGTTCCATTCCTGGATTCGGCATCACATGCAAGTGGAGTTTTTCGAGTTTCTCTTATGATTTAAGGGTTTTTCTCTGGTTTGTCCGGGTTCTCCGGTTTTCGTCCTTCCTCCGCAAAACCTGAAACGCTTACACGCCTTTTGTTCCGGTTGATTCATGCATAATATTCTTTATTCTCGAAAAAGGCCAGAAATGCAATGCTCAGTGTATTCAAAATATCAATAACTAGAAACTAAACATTTATAAGGAACACCCAAAAAAGCTTTACTAAACCTGCAGATATGGCGGGAAACTCTAAATATGAAACGCGTGCGCGTGTGCATTGGCGCGAAAACGGTACATTGCCCCCTCGGACCGATACCTTGCTACTGGCGCCTTTGTTAAACTGATATACATCAATCAAGAAATTCATTTTCGTGATAGTTAATATATAGTTATTGTATATCGAATGAATCTGGGGTTTTTGCAATTTAAAAGCAACTGTCAATCCCTTGAGTACCATTTCTTTATTTACTATCGGCCTACTACATGTCATGCCAGATGTCATGCAGTACATTAGCTTCATGCGCAGTCCTTAGGGTCGTCACGTCGTCACGCAATGTTTCGTGACTACGGGACGACCTTAAGATTGTCTACTTAGGAGGAGCAAGAAGTAAGGTATTTTTGAATACCACTTTTTTATATATTCTCTACAATATGTATATATAGAAAAAAGAATTGTGCCAAGAGTATAAAGAAATTCGTTGTTTTAAAAGGAAAAGGACCCACCCTGAGGAATTCCTCTTCAGTCTCCTGAAACGCCTAACTGATCACAACAAAAAGAAACAACAGAACAGAAGACGCCCATATCTGAATCTAGCTATCATAGCCTGCTTCTTCGTGCAGGTACAGAAACAATAGAAGCATTATCAGCGGTAAAGGCCGTGCAAAGAATCATGGCATACTGACTAGTAAGATAATGAAATCGAGCTTTGGTCATGGTGGTATTCGTTTGTTAGAATAAGCCGGTCCGTGCCCTTCAGCTTCTTTAATTTAGTTTTCTTGTTCTCCCGTGTGAACACACTGTTTTCTTTTCATCCAGAAGACTCAGACAGGAATTCGAATGGTTACTGGGTAAAGCGGGTCTCTATTTGTAATAGAGTCAGATATTTTATTGCGGTTATTTCTGATCAGATTATATTGGTGACGTCAAGGACTAGGATGGACATAGATCATAGACCCTTAACAATCGTCTCTATGTGCTGTCATTTCAAGAATGCAATAGCTCATTTCCGAGATGTCCAAGTGCATCATGCTCATCATCGCAGTTCGAGGGCTGTAAGTTAGATAGCTCACGTTATTATGTCACCCTCTTAATAAAGTTTATCGTATCGTAAATATAAAAATGTTCTTGAAAAGTTTTGTTAGTGACATTTTGTTTATAAACTGAATGGTATATTGTTCAGCCGTCTGTGAAAAATAAGACGCCAAGCGTATTTTTGCACGTAGCCTCGCTAGTGATTCACTTGGTCACGACATCTTGGAAATGGGCTCTACGACTGGTCCCCACACGTTGCGCGTTCTGGGTACTTTGAACCAACAGAAGTAAAGTAAGTTTTGCTTGGTGCCAGCTTAGCATGAACCAGTTCGAACTAGTACTATTACATGCTTTATATATCAGACTTTCGGGATACTTTTCAGTTATTGGTGTTATTCTCAGATATCTCATTTCTTATGATCCCTGTATGTTAAATAAGAAGAGGGCTTGGGAAGAAGACGAGGAGACTAGCTCTCAATCTCCCTTGGTCAAAATATTCTCTATACACCACAGGTAGCCCGCCAAAGTAACAAACGAGTGGCCAACTTAAGGGAGATGTGGGGGAAGCTGTGGATCGTTATAAAAGAGAATTCAAGCTGGAAAGGAACGTGCAAAGGCAGGGCCCGTGTAAGCGGAAATGGTTCTAGATTTAGATATTGCTCATCCTAAAGGCAAGGAGATTTCGACATAAGAGGGGTTGAGTGCCAAACACTTTGATTCGGGAAAATACTCTTTGTCCCCCATTAGTCTCTAGAGACTAAATACATTGACACGTTAATAAAGGTTGATTGATTGATTGATTGATACTATCGCCTTGATTGGGTTCGTGATGAGGTATTACACGACACTGGCAAGTTTATGACACAGGTATCCCAATCGATGTTTTGATGGGTCTAAAATTGTTTCGTTACCTTTCTTCTCCCTCCCCTCCTCCTGTTCTCTTTTATCTTCTCTTTCCCTCCCTTCCCCACCCTCCCCTGGCTAACTTTTGCTCATCTCTCTTCCTACTTCAGAGAGCACCGACGCAAAAGGCTTCGCTTTAGTCAGTTGTGATAATACCAATCTCTCTAGACCTCTGAATGGTCAAAAAGTGGGACAGTCTTTAACCAGGTTTGACGAAGCTCTTTCAGATTATTGCAGTGCGGAGATACTACCACGCCTCCTGGGGATACGCCCCCTTTTAGTCAGTCGAATGTATTTTCAAAAAATACGAGTATTGTTTTACTTTTTTAGAATATTATATATTACTTTTTGCCTTATCAGATACAACGTTTGAGGATTACTGAGCAAGAGAGTGTAAATGGCAAAATATCTTGCGAGTCGTTAAGAATAGGAGTTTCCCCTAACACACATACGCATTTGAATTATGTCACGTAGATGTACAATCGTCTTGTTATTTAATATGTTGGATAAATTTTGCGTGGCAGGAAATGATTTCAAATGAATTCACAATATGTCCATTCTTCGAAGAAGACCCAACCACGTGAAAAGATCGTAAGATTAAATCCTAGCGCACTCATAGTACCCATAAACCCTATTCCAAGCACGTCAGATACATAAGCCCCGTTTACACTGGCGATTTTTGCTGCAGTTTTTGTGGCACTTTTCGGAAATATGAAATCTTTTGTCTCATCCTTCAAAAGAGACATTCGTCTAGGAAAATCTTGGTATCCTGAAAAAAAACTTTACAAGTAAATTCTTTACCATTATTTATTATGGACAATATCGCAAAAAAATCGCAGCAAAAATTGCCGCAAAATTCGCTAGTGTAAACGGGGCTTTAGACATCTTACTCTGCTTGTTTGAAGTGTTTGGCACCCTTACCAAATAATCCAAAAATTCCGATTTCGCAAGCGGTCCAAGCGGTCGCCCAAGCGTGTTGTGGATAGACATGTCTTTCATCACTGACATCGTTGTGTCATGTATACCTTTGCAGCATCAGTTCCAAATATACTTCTCTTACATCATTAAGTACGACTTCGAAAAAAATTGTTTTTACAGAATCGGCCTATGTGATAATTTTTCAACTCAGTAACTCTCTTTAGTTTTCCCTGACAAATTCGACAAGGTTAAAGAAAAGTGTTTCAGATGGTGATCAATATTGTGTGCCCCTCCCACCAAAAGATACACTATAAGCGTCTTGTATATCATATTTCTTGATATCTTCCCGCAGTGTCCGCAGATCGAATTGCAAAGGTTTTTGAGGTTTTGCCAAAGATATTAAATAGTTAGGTGGTTTTTAGTTGGATCAGACCACGTATTATTACTGTACATCCTGTTCTGGCTAATCAACACGCTGTTCATCTTGCGACGTTCATTTGTAGTTAATTATTCATTCTTTACATTCATTTATTTATTTACTCATTCATTTTATTCATTCATTTGTTCGTTTGTTCTACGCGTTTTATCTGTAATATCTTACATTTAATATCATGTCTGAACGCGAAAGCCTCAAAGATACTATTGTTCATTCATTCATCCATCCATCCTTTTAAAAGCAATATTTTTCATTCATTCAGTCTTTCAATCAATCAATCATTCATTCATTCATTCATTCATTCATTCATTCATTCATTCATTCATTCATTCATTCATTCATTCGTTCATTCGTTCATTCGTTCATTCGTTCATTGTCATTTTCATTCGTTTTTCGTTCATTCGTTCATTTCTATTTGTTCAATATCCCATTATTTTTCTTCCTTTTTCCTTCCTTTATTTCACTTTCATCCATTCATTCCTAAGCTACTTCCAGACGAATGCCTTCCGGGAGCCGCTTGCTATAACAAAAACAACACAATTAAAAAATATATCTTTACCGGTTGAATGATCGAGCCTCGAATTTTGTAGCCGTCAATTAAAAAACTAGATTCCTAAATGCGATACTCGCAGAGTGCAGTCTGTTCCGATCGATTCATTATTGTTTTAACTTCGCTAATCCAACCTTAGATCTTTTACTAAATTATAAAAAACCTTGGAGGCATTAATGGTATTGTGGTATTAATTCATTTGAAGGCAAAAAATCTGTTTGTGAATGATACTTGTTTATATTTTTATTCTGGACTATTCATCTTCATCTATGTCTGCAATATGGTAGAATCTATTGATGCATTCTACCACAAAAGTCTAAAATAATGAAGATTAATTGTGAATATCAGAAAAGGTCAGAAGAGCGGGAAAAACCCCTTGGACTTAAAAGGAAACGCCGACACACAATCTGCATTGGAAAAAAACTTGTAAACAAAGCGCTTGCTTGCAACATATCCATATATGCAGCTACCGACCGTAAATGCAAAATGAAAACAAACTTTTGAACGGAAGGTTTTCAATGACTTTGTGTATTCTTACGCAATCTTTTGTAAATCTAAAAGCGTCAACCAAAGCATCAACATTCACTATATTAGCGATAGCAAACTACTTGAAATGAAGTCGAGGTGATGTATAATATTACAGCGTGGTCACCGAGTGTAAAAGGAAAATAAAAGCATCAGTCTGCGAATGATTGTTATCAGTGAGACGTCTTGAAGTAAAGTCCTATATCTAGGAATGACGCATACAATATCAACAACGGCTTCGTAAACTAAAGACATAATCACCTCAAAATATCACACCAAAGGACTAAACTTTAGCATTTGGTTTAGAAATGGGCCTCCATTTTCGTGACATGTGCCATTTAGAAGGATTTTAACTTGATCTTTTCTGTGTTATTTTTGCATTGTTTTGATTCGTTTGGTTGCATTTGATTGGCTTTCTACTAATTAATCATATTAGCATAATCACGTTCTTCGAGTGTGACATGAGTACAAAGGAATCTTATCCCGACAGACCAGCTCTATTTTAAGGAACACAATGGGGTCAAATTTCCACTTTTAAGGTCCCTAAGCACCGTCATTTTAAGTCTCTAACTTTATCACTGAACCATGCCCTGAAACGATTGTGTGTTCGGCCGTTCAACTCTCGAGCTTGTATTGAAAATATGGCACGAGAACGCAGATCAAGAAGTATAAAAATGAACGCGACAGTGTTTCTGGACTGTGTTGTTCTTTCCTAAGAAAACAGAGTCCAAATTGACAGGTCAACCTATCATCCAAATCGTGAAGTTATCAAATTTCCAAAGCGAAGCGTTAATTTATTGCACACTATCGAATATTTGAATCGTTCGTCAATCTTGCATGAAATCATGAACGTTTTCGTACGGGAATGATCATGAAACGTTTTAAATCGAGTCATAAAGGACAAGAGAGCACCTACTTGCATATTAAAGGACAAATAATCAAAGATTTATTTAGATTGACACCCGTATTTGCTCATGACATAAAGCATCCTGCTGTTACGTGTGAAGCAGCAGGGCGCTCGAGTCATCGAAGGGGGGTTTTGATGGCAAAACATGCATATTTCCAGTTTTTCCCGGGTTAAAATGCTAGAAAAGATACTCGAGTACTGGCAAAAAACTAACATGAGCATTCACATCAGGTTTATTTAAAATTTTTGTGAATCGTTGATGTTGGAGGAAAGCTATAACATGACTCGACTGTACTCGCAAGCCCAGCCTCTAATTTGACCACGTGGGATATGATAATGAATCCCCATGACAACAATGTCAATTTATGACAGGAAATTGACACACACCTCCTAGAATACATTTTTATCCGTGTGTTATTTCAGCAGATCAAATCAGAAGCAAAAAGGCATTCGAGTCACATCGTATCTAGTTAGAGTTTTTTGACGCGGAAAGAGGCCATGTCTACTGCGCTCGTATCAGCATTTTACGATGTTAACGATGTCGTTTACAAGGTGAGTCGATTTCAATGAAACTAACAATAGTTTTGTGGATTTCAATGGGTCATAAAACGTCTGTTTTAGACCAGGTTTTTGTTTGAGGTGATTATAACTACATTTAAAGTTTCTTAAGCCTGAGAGACATCACATAAACATGCTAATTTGCTTGCTCTTTTGTAGAACAACAAAAATCTGGGAAGCAGCCCCTTCGATTTTAGACCGAGGAATGATCGCCGTGTTGTAGCACCACCGAGAAGACATTCTACCAATTCCACGACACGACAAACTTCAACCAACCTTATAACGTTATCTAGTTTAAGTAATAAGCAAAGGGAACGATCACTGAGCTTGAGCACCGCAACTTCGATTCAGTCTGAAGACGATCCCAGACGAAACAGCCAAGGATCAAGTCGTTATAAAACAGAGTTGTGCCGACCATTTGAAGAAAGTGGTACTTGCAAATACGGTGATAAATGTCAGTTTGCTCACGGTGTGCATGAGCTTAGACAGTTATCTCGCCACCCGAAATACAAGACCGAACTTTGTCGCACATTTCATACAATTGGGTTTTGCCCTTACGGTCCGAGATGCCATTTTATACACAACGCCGAAGAGAAGCGCGCCCCACCTCCAAATAGTCCTCGCTCGCCTCCACCGCTTTCTCCACTCAATGGACCTCCATCTCCACCACTTACTGATCCATTATCACCACTGTCTACATCCCTAACACCACCATCGCCTTCTCCATTGTCCTTTTACAACGATGAGAGCCCTCTTTCTAGCCCTATTGACAGTCCTCTGCCGATGCCAATGTCTAGCTCTCCGTCTGTGAACAACGTCTTCAAATTTCCCTCACCAACTCAAGAGTATTCCCCAGTGATTTCTACCACTGCTGTAGGGTCTCCACGTTTCACTCCTTCGATTTCCTTGAAAACAGTGGAAGAAGAAAGAGATGATTTACCGCCAACTCCTCCTGAAGCGTTCGATGCATTTGGCCGTCGTCGCCTGCCTGTCTTCAACACGCTGGGCTACAACTAGTAGGAAACAGCAACATTCTGACTCGGAAAAACACAGAGCAATATGGCTAAGCATAATACTGAGATAACCAAACAGAACAAGCCCAAAGTCTGGTGAATCAGCTAAGGTGATAAAGCACGTTGAAATATTATAATATTGAACTTATTTTTATGATCGTCTTGTAGTAGAGAATATATATATATATATTACGCATTTATAGAAAAAAAATAAAATTAGTTATTTATCAAGAGAAGGCAACGGGAAAAATTAACAAAGTGGAAGAGCTTATGTTAAACATGAGTTTTTTTCCGAGCTAAGTCTTTTATATGCTTTTTTCATATCTATTTGTGTAATTTGCTATTGTACAGTGTAAGGCTTTCAATGGATACGGTACGCCAATTTAGAGGCTTTTCGTTTCTTTCTATTCTATATATATTTATATATATTATTTATTGTAACTTATAAAATTAACTCTGAGTATAACGGCTATTTTGTTACAAATTCCCTTTACTCAAGCCCCCTTAAATTCTTACTATATTTGTTACTGTTATGATAGATAATTTTCTTATTAATATATGTTCTATTTACAAGGTCTTGAGGCAGGCAAAATGTAACTTAGTTAATTTATATACCATTTAGAAGAATAACCTTTCGTTGGAAATGTAAATAAGTTATACTCTTTCGATTACAAATCACTACACAATCGTTTGCTCTCAAGCATAATTTTATAATGATACGACAACTGTAGAGCAATTTCTAAATTTATTAAATTAAAAGATGCCCATTTTCTAATTTGAAGTCTGCTCTGTTTATTCAATCTCGAGGTTTTTGAATTCGCGCAGCATGAAACAAATCGGTTTTAACTATTAGCTTGTGTTCTTTAGTTAAACTTGTTTTTTTATGTTTTCTATTGTGAAGGTAGAAAGAAAGGCTTACGAGAGAATTAAACGAGATTTCGGCAGCAAGATGGTGCTGGAAGGTGCTCGCGCTGGCTCGGCGGTTGCCGCACTAAGGTTTCATTTTCCCCCAACTTTACCATTGCGGTGACATTAGTTGGCAGAATTTTAAAAGCATGACAGATTCTAACCAAATTTGACCAATAAGAACGAATTTTCCCTTAGCCTTGGGGGCGACGACTGACATAACGAAACGCCAATACTTGATCAGAGTACGGTAAACATTAGGGATTTGATTACCTTACAATCTATTGTCTCGCAACGAATTACTCAAATATTATCCTGTCAATCAGGGTTATTTTAAACGCAAGCAATCTTATCTTCTCCGATTTATGAGTTCACTAAATTTGTAGACAAACTGGCTCTTTTGAAGAAGTTAGATTTGGTGAAATATTTTCACATAAAGGGCTTTTATGGAGCGTTTGTTTTTATCATGACGTCATGGACGTTGGGTGGGGATGCAAACCCCTGAAGTGCGCTGTGTTATGATATTTCTTTCGCTTCAGGCTCATCCATATGCATTTTTAGACCGTCTCATTTGCTTTACCATTGTTTTAGAATTCGAAACATCTAAAAGAACACCGTTTGAACTCGTTCATATTAAAGAAAATTTCCCAGGTCTATGTGAGCCGGGAGTTATTTTGTAATTCCACACGATAGGTGCCCAAAAAGGGCAAGCTGGTGCGGAGTTCAGAGAGCTGAAGCCAGGCTCTTTGTCAACCACACTATCCGTTTGTCTCCGTCAATTCGTCTCGAAAGCGAAACGGCAAAATACAAACAGATGCCAAGGTGAAAATTTGCGCAATTTCCATTCATTTGCTTTACGAATAAACCCCCCAAGAAATCGTTTATGAAGAGACTGAAACAAAGCGGTTTGACATGTACATGCACCAAAACTTCCTGTTGAATGAAAATCAGTGATTTTTCATGGAGGTTTTTTGGACACAATGTAAGAATGCTGTAATATAGACTGACGCAGCACTGCTTGTCGTAGCATTTCCGGTTCTCGATGAAAGCTTTAGCAATTTCGAAATCGTCACGCCTCCAAGGGATGTTTTTTCTCCTTTTCCGGTCTTTTTATTCACCAGAAAAGACCGATTAAAAATGAAATACAAGCCGTTCTCGAAGGCACAAAATTTCCCCCCCAAAAAATTTAACACAAAAAGACCTTAGGAGTTACTTCTTTGAAATAAGTAAGAGAACTACTGAGCTAGATATTTTGATACGATAATGCAGTGTTGTGGTCGAACGTGTATCAGAAAAATCTTCCAAAAATGTTTTTTTTACATGCATACATCTGTTTATCTTATACCTTTGGAATATTTGGTTTCCTTGAATGCTCTGACTATTTTGGCTTTGTAAACAATTGTGTTCTTTCCAATACTGAAGAGCTTCTCATTTACAAAAACAATTTTCTTGTGAACTGTCGTTGTAAAAGGAGATAATGACCAATTTTATTGATTCATGTTGTGTTAAGATTATAAACATTGAATTTGAAGTAATTATCTCGGTCTAAATATAGATAATTTTAGACCAAAAGGATGTTCGGTGTAAGCTTACTAGGTTTTTATTAACCTTTGACTCACAAACTAAACTGCTCGGTTCAAGAGGAAAATGGCTCAAGCTCCACTCAAAATGAAACTTAGAGATTATATTTCGTTAAAGTAACCATCTCTTGTCAGTCGGACTCAAAATAGTATGTATTCGTTCAAGAAATCTTTATCTTATCTGTCTCGCGAAAGGGGTTTGCGGGAATGCAAGGGCACTGCAGTACTCTTTGCAAAATCGTTCCAACTATTTGTAAACGACATTGGGCTACATTGTTCAAGGTTCAACTCTTACTTACTGTAGACAAATGGAAATAAATCGAAATATAAAGTTGGGGAAAAGGGCAAAAACCTTCCAAAAGCACCGGCGGAAATAAGATTGTTTCATTGTTGGGGTTCAGGATCTAAAGCCGGGGCTCTATTATTGTATAATCTTGCTTTATTTATATGATTCGGGACTTTTTGCTAGGTATTATTTACGGAAATGGCAATATTTTGTCTTTAGACTCAGGAAAATTTTCTCTTTGGCAAAGGCAGGTTTGAGTCAGTCCTCCCGACTCCCTGCTCCAGCCAGCTTTGCAAAGCGAACTTCTCGTCGAGATCAACTTTCTTCATCGTGTGTGTTGTTCTCGGAATACTTTAGGTTCTCGGCCACCCAAGCAAATAATAATGTTTTTGATTTGTTTATCTGGGTGTTTCGTTGCATTTCACAAAGCATTCGTGGGTTAAGGTTCTTGCCTCTCAGAATCTCGCCCAAATTGGGCCCTGCTTTGATTTTAAAATGGGAACGTGCCTTGTCACATCTACCACGGATTTCCCCCCTTCAAATGTAGGGGAGGGGACATGTCGTATCTCAAGTGCTCAAGGGATGCCCAGAGGTGCCGAAACTGATAGATACTATTGAAATATTATATTGTTGCGGACGATCCGAGCTTTGGCTCGTAGTAAAGTTGTTACTACCTCGACAATCTACACTCCTTACTAAAAATGTTATTTTTGTTACAACTTTTTCTACCAAAAATATCATGCTTTTTTACCAAAAATGGTCATGCTACTTGAATTTTCGTAACTCTTCAAACAATTTTTTCGAGGAAGAATGATTCAGAGGGAGAGAGATGGTCTCGCATTTCGTGAGATTTTGAAGGAAAAAAGCGTTACAGCAATACCTGTTCCGTGACCGTGTACTTGTTGGTTCAGGGGGGTCATGGGATGTGCCTTGATTTATTGCAGTTAAACTAAAGCTATACGAATAAATTCCAATCTCTTGCCAGTTCTCCATTTATTTTCATTTCGCAAGTGATTTGATTGATAACGTCTAATTTTCACGGTCTGCCAGCGAGAGCTGCGCAATCCGGTCCAGTAGTTTCCCAGACGTGCAGTTTGCACGTGATTATTACAATATAGCTCTTTTACAGCCATTTATATCCTCTACCAAGGGTAGGCTGGTGGGGGTGGGGGAGGGGTTTAGGGGACGGAAATTAGCCATGGTAATAGGGACGCACAAACTGGTTCCAGAGAAGACATGACAGATGTTAGAGAGCCGAGAGGCACGAACTTTTCTCGCGCATGCACTTCTGATATTGTGATTGATTCTTATCTTACCGGAAGTTGTTGACTCATTACCTTGTCTGTTTCCGGTTTGAATAGCATCGATGTCATTTCGATGAAGAGCGCTCTTAACTTATCAAAAGTCTGAGAAGCCAAAACTAGCTAAAAACTAGTTGAGCTGCGTCGGTGTTTCTAATAAAACAGTAATGATAAAAGGGTAAATTTCCCTCCTTTGCTCCGACGAAGGACTAGCGTCCAAGACGCCAGTAAGTTTGTTCATCTTTTCACGGTGTAAAACCTGCCCCTTTATCATTGCTGTGATCACAAGTATGAGAGGTTCTTGCGCAAACCGCTGAGGAGTAGAAGAATGAGCGTGACAAGCGTGTCATCTATTCATCATACAATCAGTTAGTTCTTCCGTTGAATCACCTTCCAACCTGCTCTCTCGCCCCCGGAACATCTACCAGGCTGCCTGTGGTGTATGTCAATCCTTCAGTTCCAAAAAATAAATTATTCATGAAGCTACCATACGATATACGCATGGTGGCTTAACGAATAATCATTTCATTTAATCAACTTCTAAATATATGTTAGAATTTTAGATAATTTTATCATAAAAAGCTTAAGCTCAAACTAACAGTTTTAAAACCTATCACGTGCTTGGAAGGGAGGGGGGGGGGGGGGGTTGGATGATGCCTAAGGTAATTTAGCATCGCAGAGGGAGTGTACGAGGAAACATGGCTCATTTAGGAAGGTTATATTGAAGGAAAAAAACTGCATAACAAATAAGGAAGTTGAGTTTAGAGATTCTAAATTATTGTCTGGGATATAGAGATTACGTGGGCGTCTAACCAGAATTCGCCTTGAAGGGGAACAGCCACGTTCTACCGGATGGTCTGGGTGGGTTCCGGTGAGGTAACTATAATGTCAACAATTCTGAATGCTGTTTATGAATAGATGAATTGATTAGGAAAAAATCAACAAAAACTCCGCACTTCTTGCGTAAAATCATTCAAAACAAATCCTTGACGCGACAAGTAGAAAGTGAGTGTTTTTTTGAGGATGATTTCGTTGTACATGAGATTATGCTTGTGTTGATAATCATAATACCGTGTCTAGAAACTTCCGGTCACCTTACCGGAAAAGCGCATGACACAGATCTTAATCAAGGTTAGAGATCACGTGCGAAGGAATGTCGCATGATATGACGTCATGGATTTTGCTGATATTTTTATTCGTGAAAAATATTTTGAGTTTTTTGCCTTGTGGGGAAGTTACGTCACTGTCCTTGGCTCTGAAGGGAGGTTTATAGTCGGGGGAAAAAATGCTAATTTTATAGGTTTTGCACCATCAAGTGACGCCAGCCATGTTAGATGCCAGGAACAATACAATCGTTTTACATGAGAAAGAATTCCCTAGCGGGAAGGGACTTCATTGTTTTGCCACCTAACCACAGGCAGTCCAAGCTGGATTATGGCGCCGGCACGTGATGGTGCGAAACCTCTTTTAAGACCTAAATCACAGGTAGCCCAAGCTTGGTTTCTGTGGTGTCCTGTTATAAGGAAATGTATGGAGATTCATCAAAAATTTCAATAAAATCATTGGAACGTGAAATAAAGCCTCGAAATGTTACCCGATCATTGAGAAATAGCACTTCTTTCGCTCTGCGTGGTTATTCTTTGAATTTAGCCCGTTTTAAGATTTTTTTCCCCACCAGTAAGAAATAAGAGAAGGTTGGAAACTCGAGTCCCAAAAGCGAACCATCACGGGTCTTTGAAACCTCGTACGTCTTCGAATTTCCTTTCCAGCGCCAAATTTTAGTCATAATCCTTCTCTAACATCCCTATAGAACCGAGAAAGTCGCATTAGAGACTAGTCTTCGCGTTTTTAAGCCATGAAATTTGCCTGTATTCACTTACTACCTCTCTTGTTCTGACCCGTACTTGGAGCTCACTGTACACCAGTTCAACGGATTTCTTTCGGCAACCGACCCGAGGTCACGCCGGAAGTCTTCGTATCGTAAATGCGGATTGGATTTGGATATAGTCTTTCTTCGAAATTATGGTGAGTGTTTTTTTTCAACGGCCTAAGATACAAAAGTATTTAACTTATAATTTCGAAGAAAGACTATATCCAAATCCAATCCGCATTTACGATACAAAGACTTCCGGCGTGACCTCGGGTCGGTTGCCGAAAGAAATCCGTTGAACTGGTGTACAGTGAGCTCCAAGTACGGGTCAGAACAAGAGAGGTAGTAAGTGAATACAGGCAAATTTCATGGCTTAAAAACGCAAAGACTAGTCTCTAATGCGACTTTCTCGGTTCTATAGGGATGTGAGAGAAGGGTCATGACTAAAATTTGGCGCTGGAAAGGAAATTCGAAGACGTACGAGGTTTCAAAGACCCGTGATGGTTCGCTTTTGGGACTCGAGTTTCCAACCTTCTCTTATTTCTTACTGGTAGTGGAAAAAATCTTAAAACGGGCTAAATTCAAAAAATAACCACGCAGTTCAAAAGAAGTGCTATTTCTCAATGATCGGGTAAAATTTCGAGGCCTTATTTAACGTTTCAATGATTTTATTGAAATTTTTGATGAATCTCCATACATTTCCTTATAGCAGGACACCACAGAAACCAAGCTTGGGCTACCTGTGCCTAAATTTACCCGAAACAAAAACAAGAAATTGAGAAGAAAAGTAATGCATTTGTGACAAATTATGTTTTGCTCAGCACAATCACTCATCACTTCATGAAATGTGGAGAAAATCGATTACATATAAAAATCGAAACAGCAGGTTTTGACGGAGTTGCGTGATAACTGTAAAGTAACGCATGGCAGCATCGTGACAGTTAGAAATGATTTCCGGTCTGAACCAATCAAGAAAACACAAAGTAACAAAAATGAAGCATTACGAGTGTCAGTTTTTGTTCGACTTTGGTTTCTCAGAAAACAAACATACGAACGAAGCAAAAACGTGAACCACTAATTAGCGAGGAAACATATAAACAAACAAACAAAAATAAACAAGAAAGAAAACAAGAAAACGGCAAGTAAACAAACAAATACGCAAACAAACAAGAGAGAACTGATACAAATAAACAACAACAAAAATAACGAGAAAACAAACAATCAAGCAATAAAACAAGGAAACAAACAGACAAACAATTAAGCCATAAAAAAGGAGGAAAAACCAACAGAAAAATAAAGATAATTAGACGAAAGCTAACAAAAAAAAAATGAACAAAAAGCTACGTTTGCAAAGATAACCTCAAAGAGATGACTAGGTATCCTAGTGACGGAGCTTAGGGCCAAAAATGCTTTTTCCTGCGCCTCGTGGTTTCGGCCAGACACAAACCGCTATTATCTGTCGTATTATTCAACTGAGTTCAATTTTAGAAACTTACCATCGTCAAAGGTTCAAGATCTATAAAATAAATTGGATTTTATGCTATCAACATTACGAAGTTTAACCTAGGAGTTTTGTCGTTTCCATTTACTGTATATTACTGACTGTATTGAAATAATATTTTGAATAATTTTTGAACTTGAAACATGAAAATTGGCGGAGTACTTAGGACTTTAGGACTAAAGAAATGGATGGATGGATGGATGGATGGATGGATGGATGGATGGTTGGATGGATGGATGGATGGGTGGATGGATGGATGGGTGGATGGATGGGTGGATGGATGGGTGGATGGATGGATGGATGGATGGATGGATGGGTGGATGGATGGATGGGTGGATGGATGGATGGATGGGTGGATGGATGGATGGATGGATGGATGGGTGGATGGATGGATGGGTGGGTGGATGGATGGATGGGTGGATGGATGGGTGGGTGGATGGATGGATGGATGGATGGATGGATGGAGGAATTTTGAGTCTTTAAGTTCAAGTTTTACATTTTTCAAGGGAAAGATGCGCTTCTTGCATGACGAATTAACGCCTTAACACTAAGCCGGTCCACGTTGATTCAACGTTTGCAATTCGTTCATATTTTTAGATTGTATATAAATATAAAATATTGGACGGTCTTGCAAATACTTTGACAATGACAACTGAATAGCTTTTCCCAATTCGGTTACCATAGCAATGATTTTTGTGGTTGCTACAGTGACCGACGGTTAAAGAAACGACGTCTTCTTCGATGGCGATTTAAATTCTGCTTTCTTCCAATTCATCACGCTCTACTTTTTACGTGTTTTACCGCCATTGATCATGGCAAAAAAAAACTTGTTCAAAATGATTTGGCTGATCTCTATAATTACCTTAATTCTGTCAGGGTTCGAACCTAACCTTTTTGCCCACTAGCAAACAATTGAATTTCTGTTTCTTGACAAAAAAAATTGGTCAGATCCGAAAAACATTTTCTAGCAAATGATTGCTAATAGATTATTTTCAGCTACCAAAGTCAAGAAAAGCACTATGGGACTTTGGTATAGTTTCTAGTCAGCTAATTGCGAGCTCGGTCTGCTTACTATTGTCTCGGGTTTTACAGTTCTATAGTGCTGTGGTTGATGTTTGTATGCTCTCATAGCGAGAGATATGAATCTGTAATAACGAGGTCCACGAGGTCGGGCTATCATCAAAACTAGACTATAATTATAGCACATAGCTGCACGTTTCATGATATAAATAATATGAAGAAAGTCGCGCACGAATTTGGCGCTCAATCATTGAAATTTTGTTTACCAAAACTCGCGACAAGGAGATATCCAAAGCTTTTTACCGGGAAATACGCTTTTAGTTAAAGTTACAGTTGCTACATTGCCTTCAAAAATAAATTTATGTAGCGTTTCTTGTGTCGTGTGCTTTAACGAAGTAAGCCAAAGATATCGACTAGCTGTTTTATCGCTGTAAGTACAAAGGCTCACAGAAAACTGCATAATTTTCAAGAGAATATTTACGATTTAGTCGTTTCAAGTTAATATCTAAATATCTTTTTACAGTTCAACTTGTTCAACCCCTTAATTTATACAGAGTTATCACTTCTGTAGCATTAATAATGTCTGCTATAACCGCTCTTGTAGTGAAGAGAGAGAGAGAGAGAGAGTGTGTGAGAGAGAATAAAACACGAAAACCAGACAAAAGTACGTAATTTGCATTTGGTACAGAATCAAAACACGGCACTTTATGCAGACGACATTCTCGTCAGATAAGGTATCCATGACAACAGTTGTCATAGTAACCAGCCTAATCAAAAACTAACACCTAAGTGATAATCATATTGAGATTTGTTGGTAATTGAAGGTCTAGTTGTGATTCTGTGATATCTTCGTTTCATTTTGCCTGTGGCGATATGCAGGCTTTTATCAACGCTTGTCTTCCTCTCCATCTCCGCTTCCTTTGGCACCTCATTTTTCCTTTTAGCAAATTTACCGCTCTTTTTTCGCGATAAACTTTGATCTACACTTCCTTTGCTTCTGGAAGTGCAGGAAGGAGCTTCGAAATAGTTTGTGTTAAAAGGTCTGAGCTTTGTGGGCGAGCTAAGCGTCAGTGCGCTCCACGGCCCTTTTCTCTCTTTCTTAGTTTCAGGCTGTTTTAATGACACGTCCTCTGTTCTTTGTCTTTTTCTTCCAGCATGAAGAAGGGGCTCGCTGGAAGACTCGGACTCGGACCTCTTTGCTAGAAACGATTCCTTTTTTCGTTCAATAAGTTCACGTATTGCTGTGGAGTCCCTCGGTAACGGTCTAAGGGGGAAGTACGCATGCGTCAGGGGTTGAATTCGAATTAAGTTATTTTTAGTAACGCTGCTGTCTTGCCAGTTATTGAACGCAATCATAGGCAGTATGCTATCGCCAAATATAGAATACAAACGATAGTACTCGCTGTTTGATTGGGTGGTAGAGTTCGTAGAGCTCGAACGAGATCTCGTAGGGAATGATGGGCGGCGTTCCATCATGTTCGTCCCAGCCCACGGCGAGAGGTTTGCGCGGAGCATGGGGTGAGAGGAGTTGTTGACTTGGAAGTTGTACGAATTGACTGGGACTCCTTTGGTTTTGGACTTGAGAAGACAACCTGATGCTTGCTGTGAATCAAACCAATATACAGATTGCAAACAGAGCCGAAAAATTAAGACAGATTCAGCCACTAATAAGCCGCGTATGATGTGTGAGAGTAGAAGAAATATTGGACTCATTAGAATTGTACTATTCGTCAATGCCCAGGTTTGAACACATAGTATCGTGTACTGTCGATTTAACAATGAAAGGAGGTAGGAATAGATTGTCTGATTTTTCACCACACTCGAGTCTCTCATAGTTCAATAGTACTCGTAAGTTTAGATTTCTTGAGCTCTTAACTGTATCTTGGGAAAGGTCTGTTTAGCTTGTTAGACAGACTATTTGTGGAGAGAGGAAAACCGGAGAATCCGAAGGAAAACCCTCGAATAAAAAAATCGAGGGAGAGACCTACCCAATTCAACTCACATGTGGTGCCACGCCCAGGTATAAAACATGAGACCTCAGAGGTGATAGGCGAGTGCACAACTGATACTCCCCCCTTGATTCAAAATAGACCTCATTCGTTGCGTTGCGTTACAATGTTTTCCCATTTCAGACCACATACCAATCTTTCGATAATAAGATTCTTTGTTTGCTTTGTATCTATATTCATGTGCCTCCTCGTGTAAAACCGAATGCAACCGTTAAACAAAGAAATGACACTCTTGGGAATGACACGTGGTCTGAAATGGGAAAACATTGTAACGCAACGAATAAGGTCTATAGCCTAACAATATTGATCAAAAGTTCATTTGCTTAAAACTTACGAGTAACGCTCCGTACACCTGATAAGCCTCGCCCTGCAAGACGGCATTGGATGGACTGTTGTCTTGAAGGACTTGTTGTAACAGTTGCCAGTAGTTTTTGAGGTATGGTAATAGAAACTGCTCTAATGCCTGTCAAGAACATCACAAACAACTACGTTCAGCATATTCTTCACGCCTTCCTTTTTATTACTTCTATTTTCATATATTTTCCCTTTTCTTGTTCACTCCCATTTTCTTCTTCCCATTTTTTCTTCCCATTCTTCGTTTTCCCAATTTTTCTTTCCCGTCTTTTCCTTCTTTTCTTCCTTATTACATCCCTCATCTTTCCTTCCATCACTTTTTCTTTATTTTATTCTCCTTCTATTTCGTTTTCACTTCTCCTACTTCTTTGTCTCCTCCTGCTTCGATATATAATAGTCTTATTCTCTACGTTCTCCTTATTCTTTACCTCTAACTCTTTCTTCGTACATTCTACATATCTTTTTATTTTACAAAAAGCTTAGTCGCTCTCAGAACGTACACTTGGGCTTCCAAGGACTTGTTTCTGGGCTCTAGTTTAGTTACGAGCCTTCGTTATCATGAGCTCAGCGGCAATTTGTGACGATGGAAAACTTCATAAAACGCCATTTTATAAATTGTGCATTCCACAGGAAGCCCGAGTAACATAACGTGTTACATACCTCTGGTCCCAGTTCAGTCAATCCAACCACAGCACCATAATGAGAACAGTATGGCCGTCCATCATCTACGAGCACCTCCTGTAGTGTCATGAGCAGTTGTTGTCGCAGATAGTTCACACTATTATTACACTTACTGCAATAAATAATATCAATAATAATGAACTATACTCAATAGACCTCTAGATTGGATCTATTTTTTCCATTTCAGACCACGTGTCATGATCTCTACAGTAGTATTTCTTTGTTTAACGGTTGCGCATGAGAACTACACACGGATATGGATGCAACTCAAACTCCTCAAGCGGTGACTATGAGGTTTTCCAAAGTCTTCCAGATCAGAAGTAATACTAAAGCGTTTTTTATCCTGAATTTCGTCTTTTCTCTGATACTCAAATCTAAGATTATACTAAAACAATTATTCCCCTCAGGCTCAGTGATTATGGTAATATTTACCTCGCCGCTCAAACACCTGTGGCTTGGAAAATATTCACCAATAACCAATAGCTTCCCTTTGGGTGTTGTTAAATAATTGTGTTATAATGTCATCTATCTTTTTATACCTACCGACTGATGTGAGCCAAGATACGAGCTGCGTCATCTCGCAGCCGCCAGTGATCATTCGCAGGATTAAAAGATACAGCAAGACTCTCTAGCAGGCAGTACATAACAGCTGTTACCAGCTGAATAACCTGAAATATAGTCAAAAGAGAACTTTATCATCAGATGTCGTCTGACAGGAAACATGTATGGTGGTCATCGGAATACTGTGTAAGTTTTGTTTTTGTTTTACAAGGGTAGCACATTGGTTAGGCCCTCGTTAAATGATTGAATTGGGACTAAAGAAATTGATTTTTGTGGAGGGTGGAACACTGGAGGACCTGGGGGAAAAACCCTTGAATGACATTGAGAGAACTAACAAATAACTCTACTCATTGATACATGCAAGGCTGTAGCCAACACTTGGCATTGGTCAGGTTTAAAAAAAGAGGTAGTCCTGTTTTTATATTAAAATTTTTTTTATGAGGGGGAAAAATGGTTCTGAAGGTAATAAGTGGTGCAGTTGAAACCGGATCAACCATACTGGTGGCTACGGGCTGGTATGATGGCTAGTCTGGTTGGAACCCATAGCCATAGCAGTGAGAAGGGGTGCATGAGCAGTAAACTACACCTGTGTGTCCCACTATATCAAAGAGTACAAACACAGCCATAAAAATAATAAATTTTTTCATATACTGCTATATGTTCTGAGAGCTGCATGACAAGGCCTTGTGCTCCCTGTATGTATCAACGAGATCATTGCCTAGACATGTACTTACATAGGGTTCTAGGAAGAGAGATGGATTGTCTATGAGAGACCTGACCATTGAGAGCAAGTGACTCAGTTGTTTCATATCATGGCTGTAGGTCTTGACCTGATAATGTATGAAAATATAGTATTATTCATGAATTGGTGAGTTGATTTGAAGTATAAAGAATTCAGAGTTAATAATATAATATGATGTGATGATGATGGATGGACGGACGGATGGATGGATGGATGGATGGATGGATTAGTCAGGTAGCAGAAGCCGGAAAATGAGGGTTTCGTTCAACCCACGGATTAGAAAAGGTTTGAATGTGGATTCTGGGAGAACTTTACCCCCTGAACAACACCTGGTAGTTAGTGGAGTCGAATTGTGGTATAGGTTTTGAGTTAAGGGGAGGTTTTTATTTTAGACCAAAAACCACAGGGTACCCAATAATGATTTTTTGGAAAAAAAACTTTTTCATTTAAAATTGCTACAGAAAAGCATCAAACATTACACAGCTACAAATTCTATTGTGGTATCTTTACTTTTAACTAATTTGGAACTATAAGGTATATAAAAAGTTTTCGCTATATGATTTATTTAAACAAAAATAATCTACAAAATAAAAAAAATATTTTTAATCATCCATTTATTGTAGCAGATTTTTGGTATGGAATTTGTAGAACTTAGATGATCTCAAATTTTTTCTAAAGCGTTTTAATTTGAGATATTGGTCAAAAGGAAGCGGAAATGCATTTCAGCCTCGCTTCCTTGAACGTCATATCGAGGCTATTACGTCACATCCAACATGGCAGCCTCCATGGATTCATCTTTGTTGTGTCTGTAAAGACTGTAAGTATGTTTATATATGCCTTTTTTACAGTACTACATAAACTTAAGAACTATTGAAAAAAAACATTGATAAAACTTTCTTCTATAGCAACAATTTAATACGAGAAGAAAATATATATGAAATAAGAGCAATTAAAACGTCAAACATCGCTGGGACGTGGTTGCTTTGACTAATGACGTTTAATTAATGCCTTGTTTTCCTATATATCCATTTCTTAGTTGTTACCATGGAGAGTGAAAAAGAAAAAATAGTTGAGTCGTCTGCTGAAAGTAGCTTTTCATTGCCCCTTCCTCCTGAGCCGAAAAGAAGGAAGCTTGACATTAGCAAATGTATCATTTGCCAACAATCTCGAGGGAGTGAGCCTCTAAGGACGGGCAAAGATTCTTCCGTTATCAAGCTCATATCCTCAGCAAAACGAAGATGAGATGAAGTGCTTTGCATCCTTGTAAGTGGTGCTTCTGAGGGGTTTGTATGGCACTCGCCATTCTATGCGTCTTACACGAGCGCAGAAAATATTCGCCATGTAGTGAATTCTTTTAATTGCAGGGATGAAAATACCAAAGGTGATGGCGACAAAGCAAATGAGACTGGTAGACTTTCTCGATCCGTGTCTGAGGTTCCGGACTGGTCAAAGTGTTTGTTTTGCAAAAATAGAACTTACAAGAAATGTAAGGAACTAATTAATGTTTGCACGTTTGAAGCATCCAGTAGCATTAGAAAGGCTGCAGAAGCAAAAGGGGACGAATCGATGCTCCATGTTCTTAGAAGCATTAGGTATGACCTAATGGCCGCTGAAGCAAAATACCACAAGAATTGCTATTCACTGTATCTTCTTAAAAAAGATGCAAAGACTGAAGACCATGACTCTATGTATGAAGTTTCATTTCAGGAGTTTGCAGTCGAGATAACACGTGGTATCCGGGAAGGAAAAGCTTACGACATGGCATCTCTTCTCTCCATGTATCAAGACATCCTAACAACTAAAGGTGTCAATGGAAGTAGTTACACTAAGCAGCATCTAAAAGCAAGACTCCAAAAGCATTTTGGAGACAAGTTGGTTTTTCACCCCCCGATTGCTCGTAACAAACCAGAACTTGTTTATGGCAGCACTATTATAGTGCAGGGTATATTGAATGATTGGGCTGAATTGCAGCGTCAAAAGGATGAACAGTGCATAGAGACTGAGATATTTCGAGTGGCAAAACACATCAAGAAGAAAATATCAGAAGTAAGAGGAATTTCAACAAAACCCCTCAACGTCAGTGATGTTGGTCTTGCATCCACGCAGCGCATAATTCCCGTCTCCCTGCACTTGCTTCTGCGTCTTCTGGTAACATCCGACATTACCAAAGAGACTCAGCTTTCAGGTTGTGATACAGAGTGTAATAACGCCAATGATGAAAGACAGGTTTTAAGCATTGCCCAGGATGTCATTTACTGCTGCAGTAAAAGTAGGGTGAAACTGCCAAAACAAGTCTGTCTTGCTATGTGTGTTCACCATCTTACAGCATCCAAGGGCCTGATAACCCTCCTTAATAGGATGGGCCATTGCTGCTCGTATGACGATTTCAGAGCAGTAGACACTAGCATTGCCATGGAGGTGTTAGCTAAGGCGCATGAATATGGCACGGTAGTACCCACCAATATATCACCAGGCTTATTTGTGCAGCTGGCTGCAGATAACAGTGACATTAACGAGGAGACGCTTGATGGTAAGAATACCACGCATGCGACTACAATGGTTGTGTATCAGAAAAAGCAGTTCGGACCCGAGCTGCCCTCCACACGTCTTGCCCAACACGAAACAAGACAAAGATCGCTTCAGACAGACGAAAGCGTGATTACTCTAGAAGAATGCTCAGTGCACGGTAAGAGACCAACTGTCGCTGAGTACGTTGGCAAAGTTGACAAGGAGTGGTTCACCGGAGAGAGTGAAGCATTTAACTGTGCAACATCAAATGATGTTACATGGAAAGTATTAAGGTTAAACGACAGATGTCTATCCCAAGATGTAATCGTAGAAGCATGTGAGAATCAGTCCATCCCAAGTTGGAGCGGTTTCAACTCCATTCTCTTCCCCGATATTCCATGTACTAATAACATTGGCTATTGTCCTTTGATAGAAGGATCATCTACCGATTTCAGTACCATCTACACTGTCCTAAAGCATGCTCAGGCAATTAGCGCTAGCGTTGGACAGGCAGATACTGTTATAACTTTCGACTTGGCGATGTACATAAAAGCCAAGCAGCTACAATGGAGGTTCTCAGATGAATTCTCAGATGTCGTAATTCGTGTCGGTGGTTTTCATATAGCCTTAAACTTTCTGTCGCTAATGGGCAAGAAATATGCCAGCTCGGGGTTAGATGATCTCCTTGTTGAATCTGGCGTTTTTGGAGCTGGCGCAGCATCGGCATTAATGAAGGGAAAAGCCTATAATCGTGGAGTAAGAGCCCACAAGCTTACTATGGAAGCATTCTTCCGCTTAATGTGGCGAGCTTTCCTTGAATGGTGCCAAACTAACGACAATGAAGTGATTGGCCGTCAAAGAAACCATCTTTTTCAGAAGATACAAGAGTCAATCACGGTAGTGGAGAAGAAAGAAAAGGTGAGCAAGAGCATCCATAAACTAGAAACAGACTTAACCGAGGTTACCGAGCTGTTTAAAGAATACAAGAAGACAGGGAGCACTGAATCGAAGATGTTTGCATTCTGGGAGGAATACATGTCCATGGTCAACATTCTACTTCAGTTTATCAAGGCAGAACGAACAGCTGACTGGGATCTTCATTTTACCACAGTAGCTGCTATGTTACCTCACTTCTTCACTATGGATCGCCAAAACTACGCCAGATGGCTGCCTGTTTATCTCTCAGATATGAATGGCCTGGCCAAAGTACATCCAAGAGTTTATGAGGAATTTCAGTCCGGTGGTCATGCAGTTAGTCGTTCCACTAACCCATTTGCGCAGGTGTGGACAGATATGGCGCTAGAGCAATCTATAAATGCCGACTCCAAAGCAAAAGGAGGCATCATCGGTATATCTCAGAACCCTGCAGCCCTAAATCGATGGTTCCTGACTGCCCATGAGCGCGCATCTATTACTTCAGCACTGAAGCAAATGTACGGCCTACAATCAAACGAACAGGAAGTTCACAAAGAGGCATCAACGAAGAGAGTTAAACGAGATGAGGAGGATGTTCAGAAGCTACTATCTTGCTTCTCGACAGGTTTAATGACAGATCCATTTTCTCAAGATACCGCGACAGATATTATGAACTTTGCCACTGGTGTAGTCTTACCTGGAGACTTGGGAGACGCATTTGTTAGCTGTACCAAGAAAGGCAAAGAGCACATGTCCACTTTCATAGAGAAGCGAATCAACACAAACACCATAAGTTTTTGGGATCCCATCACTAAACTCAAAATAAAGACGTTTGAGACAACTTCAAGGAAAGTACAACTCAGAGCAGCAGACGAGCGTTTGATAACCGTGAAAGCTGACAGAGATTTATTTGGAAGATTGCTTATCGTGGCAAATGTAAGACAGATCAATCTTAGAGAAGTTCTGTCGTATGAGTTATCTCCAGTGCCCTGTTCACTAGTACACATCAATGGTAGCATAAGAAAATCTACAAAAAGTGACCTGACATCAGTTCTGGAAGATGGAGTCAATGCTCAAACAACACTTCCAGTATCAGAAGGTGACATCGTTCATATCATTGATTATGGCACTTATCCAGATGCACAAATCTTGTGAAGCAAGTACATTCGCTGAACTTGCCTTGAAATACTTCGCCATTGTTGTAGCGCAGCTTTCAAATAACAATTGCACAGCAGTTCACCTCGTGTTTGATCAATACTGGACGACTTCTATCAAAGCTGGAGAGCGTACCAGAAGAGGGTCCTCAGATGCTCTTGAAGTCAGAATAACTGGTCCTAATACACCAGTGCCCAAACAGTGGGCAAAGTACATCCAAAACCCAAAGAATAAGATCAACTTGTGTGACTTTCTGACCTCTTTATTGTGCAAGATTGGGCAAGAAAAGCTGAAGCAAGGAAAACACCTTATCATCGGAGGAGGTCTGGCTGATGGAGAGAGAGCTGTGAGGATCACACGCGCAAGACCAACTGAAGACATTGACGCCCTTAAGTCCAATCACGAGGAAGCAGATACACGAATGATCCTTCATGCTGCATATGCTGTGAGAGTCTCCTACCTCTGTAATCATCATCCAGTCTCCAGATACCGACGTTCTTGTCCTATGTGTATCCCATTTCTCTGAAATTGAATGCAGAAAGTTGTGGTTTCGTACTGGCTTAAGCGACCGTCAGAGATACATTCCAGTGCATACTATCCAGCAAAGCCTAGGAGAAAGGTTGTGTCAGTGTCTGCCAGCATTCCACGCCCTCACTGGCTGCGATTCGACGAGCAGCATATCCCATCGTGGGAAGAAGAAACCGTGGATTGCCCTCAAGTGCAGTGCAACTCACCAGATAACTCTCAGCCTGTTTGGTCAGCAGCCAGATTTGGATGATACGCTTGCTGAAAAGACGGAAGCTTTCATACGTGATCTATATCCCAATACGAAAAGAAGCACAAGTACCATGGACGAGCTACGGTACCTAATGTTTTGCCAACAGCGTAAACGCAGAAATGAGGCTCTTCCGCCAACATCAGACAGCTTGAGACAGCACATGAAGCGCGCAAGCTACCAAACATTTATCTGGAGAAGCTCCCTCATAGCGATGCAGAATCTACAGAGTCCAGAAGGCCATGGATGGGAGATAGAAGATGGTACTCTCAAACCAGTCTATATGACGAAGGATCCTGCTCCACGCAGTCTTGTTGAGCTAACTACATGTAACTGTAAGAAGTCTCGGTGTCAAGGTAATTGCTCCTGCTACAATTCAGGACTCTCCTGTACGGAGTCGTGCTTTTGCATGCGTGACGAAACATGCAATAACCCACATTCTACAGCTGAGCAATATTACAGTGACTCAGATGAGGGATCTGACGACGACTTGGAAGATGACAGCGATGAGGAAGAGTGAACAACTTCACTCTGTCATAAGGTTCACCTAACATAAGTATACCTGCATACTCGATACAGAAAACAAATTAATATCATACAAATGGATAACCATATATGGTTGATTCATTATTTCTAGTTAAGTAACTAACTAAAGTGCTGTAACGAGCCAGCTATCATGTCGTCTTTAGGCCATAAAGTAAGAGACAAAACATTCCGAACCTCTAGTATTAGTGTTGAATATTTTCACGTGACTAAAAAAATCAATGTAATGCATTGTTATCGTTCATCTTAAAAATATTTTTTGATGACCAACATCTTTCATAAAACTGGAGATTTTTACAGTCGAAAAGAGCAGTTCACAAATGTCAATTCAAGATTTAAGATTTTGTGTAATGCGCAGAAGATATGTTATATTCCTAACAGGGTTATACTGACATACTATTCTCAAGGAGGTATTGGCTATGGATTGTGTAATGTTTGATGCTTTTCTGTAGCAATTTTAAATGAAAAAGCTTTTTTTCCAAAAAATCATTATTGGATACCCTGTGGTTTTTGGTCTAAAATAAAAACCTCCCCTTAACTCAAAACCTATACCACAATTCGACTCCACTAACTACCAGGTGTTGTTCAGGGGGTGAAGTTCTTCCGGAATCCGAATTCAAACCTTTTCTAATCCGTGGGTTGAACGAAATCCCCCTCTGCTACCAGACTAGATGGATGGATGGATGGATGGATGGATGCATGGATGGATGCATGGATGCATGAATGGGAATAGACTGAATAAATGAAAACTATTACTTTTTTAAAAGGTGGACATTTAAACTAATTTACTTACCCCAGAAGATATGAAATTGACAAAGTAGGCAAGTAGTGACGATATCTTTGGGTTGGATTTCAAATCATTAAGGCTGACCTGAAAATCAATGGAAATATTTTACCATGTGTCAGTATGCTCTAAAAAAGAACAGACATTTACTAATTTTATTGACCAAGGCCAAAGTACATGTTCGCTCTATTGATGATAATATGTTTTTTAATGTGTTAACAGGATATTTCATTTTTATTTATTTATTTTATTAACTTTTCCTTTAGGGCAGGGACACCACAACAGCTTTTGGTAATTCCTGTGGGCCCTGTCTTGTAATAGCTATAAGCACAGGCTCTAAAAAGGGTCGCAGGGTTCGTGCTCAGGTAACCACTTAAAATTCAAGGATTATTCAAGGAGTATACAAGGACCCAAAAATATTTTGCAAGGAGTATGTTCAGCCAAGGTTTTACACGGTGGTTGCATATGGTTGACTTTCAGATTTTCTGATCTTTCTGACTAGATCTATTTCAGAACCATGCAAGTAATGATCAAAGCAAAAATTCAAGGAGTTTTCAAGGAGTTTTGTTAAAATCGTAAAATTCAAGAGCTTTTCAAGTGCCCTTGAAAACGTGAATTAAATTCAAGGAATTTTCAGGGAGTTTAAGGAGTAGCACGAACCCTGGGTCGACGGCGTCTTCACTGGATTAGATTTGCTTCAAATCTTGCTCGTTAATTTTGTTATTTTTGACAAATCACAGCATGCACTTTTCATTACAAGAGCTTTCCAAGGGGAACGGTGCAAAGGAAGGGAGAACAGTTGGCAACACTTGTAAAATATAGCACTTCATTAACATCAATCAGGTTGGTGGCAAAAACAGACCAATGCTCTTACCAACTGAGCTTACCTTACGGCACCTGTCATTTTCTCCAAGTACTGATTTGGTAATTTGCTCATAATAATTAATGCAAGCCTAAAAACATAAATTGGTGTTCAATGAACTTTCAGAGTAGTTTTCGTGTGACTATGAAAAGCTCAAGGCATAAACGCAATCATGACACATCAAGGCATACGTTGGACCAATCAATAGTCCCCTTCACAGTTCCCTGCACCATCTTGAAAGGTAGCCGTGCCTTTGCATCGAAGCAAGACAAATGGTGAGCTTGCAATGAGAGGGACCTTTTTTAACACCTTGAACAATTATTCAAATGTCTCTATCATTGCAAGCTCACCATTCGTCTTGCTTCGATACAAAGGCACGGCTACCTTTCAAGATGGTGCAGGGAACTGTGAAAGGGACTATTTGTGCAAAAATGTACTCTACATCTACTCAAATACCAGAAATATAGCATGAACACGATCATGCCAAGGTCACAGCACTGCCAGACCACTCACATTGGGCGAGATAAAAATTAGGCAATCACAATTCTAGAAAACATTGTGGTTGGGGCAAGACACGCATACAGCACTGAGCTTTTTACAGTCATACAAAAACTGCTCTATCATGTGTCAGTCATGTTTATTACCATAAGAATTAATGAGAGTTCATGGGTATCAAGGATGGCATAGCGTTAGCACATTGTACCCTCACCTCTGGTGTCTCAGATTCAACTCCAGGACTACACACACATCATGTGAGTAGAGTATCTCCTTTGATTTGAGAATTTTTCTATATGCGTTCTGCTGTTTTCTTACCTTCACAATTTGATAAATTCCAATTCTAACTGCGAGCTATCCATTTCCCCAATTAGATCAGCCCAGAGATTATTTCAGGGCTCAATCTGTGAATTAGCCGTGCCCTGACTTACGTCAGCTCAGAGGTTGTTTCAGGTTATTAATAGAATTTGAAGGTTTTTTAATCAATGAAAAAGAGGCTTCGTAAAGCAAAATAATGCATTTGGCAAAGTATTCCCTACCTGTGATAATGACTTGTGTTGTGCTCCACCTCCTGCTTGTCTCCCTGTTGCAAAAACAAAATGTCGTTTCACTTTTATATTCAGTACCATTATCATATACCTCTTTTTTTTTCTATAGAAGACTGTCATAATTAAGTTTTTTCTGATAGAGAAAATGAGGTATTTTGAACAAAAACTATCAATGCTATTTGAGAAAGTTCTTTCCAGAAAATTTTGTTGAGTTTGACTGAATACAAAAGAAGTTATGACCTATCAAAAATAGAGTTTCGTATGGATTTATCACTAGCTATAGAGGCCTTGGTGGCATCGTTTTGGTGCATTTTCAAAACTTCAATGCTCACATCTTGTCAAGGCTTTATTGCTTTCATTAGGAACTCACACATTATCTAAATGAACAAGGTCAATGATTTAATAGGGTTTTCACTCCAAAAACATTGTTATTTAACGTTTATGCAAAAATTAGCATTAGCCATTTATAAAAGTAATGTATAATCATGTCTAAATCATTGCAATGTGTCTAGACATTTGCTGTGAGTGAGCCAGACATCATTGCCAGTTGTCTAGACATTTGTTGCAATGTGTCTAGACAGTTGTTGCAATGTGTCTAGACATTTGTTGCAATGTGTATAGAAATTTGTGCAAGTGGTCTAGACATACATGTTGCACATGGACTAGTCTGTATTGCAAGTGTAATGCTGCAATACGTCTACACATATATTGAAAGTGTCCTTATGAGCATATTGACTTTGATCAGAATAGAGGTTGTTTTATGGTTTAATCGGTAAGTTAGCCATGCCCTGACATTGTCCAGCCCAGAGGTTGTTTGATCTGTGAGTTAGCTGTGCCCTGACTTTGATCAGCCCAGAGAAGGTTGTTTTAGGGTGAAAATATTATGGTTCACTTTGCGCAAATTATACATACCTATGCCTGTACCATGTGCTTGATTAGGTGGGGCTCCCTCAATGCACAGCCAATGAGCTTCAATAAAGAAAAACACTTCTTACACCTTATCACTATGCACACTATGATACCCTTGCTAGTAATTTCCAGGCTCTCTCTTTATTACCTACCACAGGCAACCCAAAACTGGTTAAAACTATTAACTAAAATTAATGAAATCCCATGTTACATATCATTGAATGTGACAAATAATACTGGCAGTGGAGAGGAAGGAATCTAACATCAATCTGTTTCCACTTCCCCAAAAAATTCCAATTTTCTTCAATACAAACTCTGTAATTTTGTTCTTTCTCTGAACCCCCCACCCCTCAGAAATTCCAAATTCCACCGTGGGGTAAGGGGTATGGATAATTTCTAGTACTACTCATTTTTTACATGTTTGATAATTCACCAAAGGCAGGTAAATTACAAAAGAAATCTAGGTTCGTTACAAGATAAATAACCCACAATCTTTAACGATGGTTTCAATAGCTGTCTGACATTCAGGCTTCAGCAGTTTGTGAACACGATAGTTAAGACCAGTGTGAAAGTGCAATGACTGGATTGATACATTAGGCAAAAGCCCCACCAACACAACTTATTTGCATATTAACTATAAGCACTGGGAAATGTCGCATCTTTTTACGTACTTCTACGAATCCCAACCAACCACAGTTTCATAGGAGAAAAATGCATAATTGATACATTAGATAAAAGCCTTATCAACACAACTTATTTGCATATTAACTATAAGCACTGGCAAATGTCGCATCTTTTTACGTACTTCTATAAATCCCTACCAACCGCAGTTTTGTAGGAGAAAAATACATAATTGATACATTAGGCAAAAGTCCCCCAACACAACTTATTTGCATATTAACTATAAGTACGGGGAAATGTCGCATCTTTTTACGTACTTCTACTAATCCCAACCAAACGCAGTTTTGTAGGAGAAAAAAGCATTGATACGTCATGATACATTAGGCAAAAGCCTCATCAACACAACTTATTTGCATATTAACTATAAGTACGGGGAAATGTCGCATCTTTTTACGTACTTCTACTAATCCCCTCCAAACACAGTTTTGTAGGAGAAAAAAGCATTGATACGTCATGATACATTAGGCAAAAGCCCCATCAACACAACTTATTTGCATATTAACTATAAGTATGGGGAAATATCGCCTTCCCTTATGTTCCACTATGATTCCAAATAAACCACAATTTCGTAGGGAAAAAAACCATCATGTTTCTGGCAACAAACAGGCATGACTCTGCCCACAAAAGCAAAGAAATGTGTTTATCAGTCAGGCAGCAATTTGCAGTCTTTTAATTGTCCACATTAGAAGAATGAAAAAGGCAAGGCTGGATTACCTCTAAAACATAATATCCATGCTGTGTTTGACTATTGCTTATGCTATCATTCTTAAAAAGATAGAGTGCAAGCAATTAATCTGTGAAACACTAATTACTAAATAGTACCAAATAGTGCTAATTAAACAATAGAAACAATGGAATTTGCATGAAATTGTGCTATTTAGTATTGCTAACATTTCACGGTTATATTGTTTGCTCTCTATTCCAATGTGACTTCATTAACCAAGGCCACCCAAACAAATGTTTTAATAAAATTAGCAAATGGCATTTTTGACGCTGAATATAAAATAATGGTGGTGAATTCTGGAATTTAAACTGTTTATTGTTCATATGTGATCTTGCACACACAAAATATATGCTTTTATATTATTCATGGGAAGCACCGTTGGCGTGCGCTGCTAATGCGCCACCTCTCAGCAATGCGGCACAAGTTCGAGTCCTGCCAAACTCGATGACGTGTGTGAGTAGAGTTGTTTGTTGGTTCTCTCCTGTGCTTCGAGGGTTTTTCTCCGGGTTCTCCGGTTTTCCTCCCACCTCAAAAATCAACTACTAAATTCTAATTCGATCTTTGGGCTTTCACTTAGTTTGAAGCCTAGCTCTGTTGTGATTGTCCCAATATGCTGTGATACAACATTGAAAAGCTTTGTAGATTTTAGATTATGGGGGGGAAATGTGAAAATTTGTGCAGATTTTATTGTTTAAATACTCAATTGTGATTGGCTAATTCAATTTGTCTGAGTGGTGATTGGTTGATATAGTCGCACGGTAATAATGAATTACATATATTATACAGTATAAGATACCTTTAACAGTTGTTTTCCCTGGGTCAGTAGGAAGGACAGTCCCAAGAGCAAGTTCACGTACTGACACATCTTTCTCCTCAACAAAGAAGATGTCAACATCTTTAAGACTTGTGCTGCGGAATGGCATTTCTTCTGCAGAACCATACCCATATATTGGCTAAAAGGACAAATAACAGCAGCATTTAGTTACTGTACACTAAATAAAGGTTAAAACACTAGGGCAAGGGTTTGCATTGAAGTTCAAGATCGAGGGCCACAGGCCCGAGGTCTTGAATTTCAATGCTAATCTGAGCACATGCATTTTAACTGGTTTAAAAAACAACCAAGCCCTGTTTTAAATGTTTGATGTCCAGAGGGTTTGAATTTTGATGGAAAACCTGTACTGGGTTTTGAATTCAGCCCCGCTCTCCCCTGTTAGTATCAATGCTGACAGGTTTTCCATCGCAATTCAAACCTGACATCAAACAACAGAAATAGGGCGTGAATGTTAGAAGTACTATACTAACCCAAGTCTCATCTCTGATTGATCTCTGGACTCAGCATCACACGAGAATAGAGTTTGATTTATAAGTCTCGAATCTACCTTGATGGAAGGTTTTTATCTTTTATGGTTTTCCTCTCTTAACAAAATCCAACAAGGTAAATTACAATTTCAATCTGTGAGTTAGTTGTGCCCTGACTTAGATCAGCCAAGAGATTGCTTCAGGGTTTGATAAACATTTGAGGGATTGTGTACTAACTCAAGATTTCTAAGCAGCAGTACAGATGGTATAGACCACTTTCATAATATTTCAAGAGGTTATTTATGTACCTCAACACTACATAGTTGTAATGCTCTGTTCAAATCTTCTGTTGTCATTCGTTTTCTCCTGCCATGTTTCATAAATTGGGCTGCATTCTTCAATAATAAAGAAACACAAATGAATAAAAAATGGATGGATGGATTAGATGAAAAAATGGATGGATGGATTAGATTAGAATAGATGGATTGGATTGATTGTTTGGTATATAGGTCATTTCACAGATGAATTGGTTGATCATTTTTTAATTGGTGGATGGGACATTGGGTTGATTAATGGGCAGACAGAAAAATGAATGTAAGGATGAATAGTTGGGTAGAACAGGATGAATGAATGAATGAATGGGTGTGCTAGATTGATGGGTGAAATGAATGAATGTATAGGAAGGAAAGAAAGAATAGATAGTTGAATTGGTGGGATAGATAATTTAAAGGAGGAGTGGATGGAAGTGTGGAATGGATGGATGGATTTGTGGGAAGGTAAATAGATGAAAGGATGGAAATATAATATGAGTGGGTTGCAATAGAAGAATATACGGGAAGCACGGGTGTCGTAGCGGTGAGAGTGCTTGCCTCTCACCAATGCGACCAGGGTTCGGGTCCCACTGAGCTCGGTGTCATGTGAGTAGAGTTGTTTGTTGGTTCTCTCCTGTGCTTCAAGGGTTTTCCGGGTTCCTCAGCTTTCCTACCTCCGCAAAAAATCAACTCCTAAATTCCAATTGGAATTACAGTGGATGAAGAGCCACTCTATAGAAATGCCACTGCTAAATCCCATTTATTATTTATTTATTATTATTATCATATGCAAAAATGGGTAAATAAATAGTACTCTAGAAGCAGGATAATGCAATTACCAAAGAAATATCCACTGTTTTTTACCGCCTCTCACAGCTGTGGTCCAGGTTCAAGCCCTGGCTCAAACTGGGTCATATGTGAGTTGAGTTTGTTTGATGTTGTCTCCCTTGCCACAAGGATTTTTTTCAAGGTCTCTGATTTTCACTTTTCCTAACATTTCCATGGCAGTCAAGTACCCCTCCCCTTAAAAATCTTCCCCCTCAAATAGTTTCACTATAAACATTTTGCAATTTTGTTCTTACGCGAAAGAATGCCTAGTGTAAGGATACCAGGTCATAATATTTCTCTTTATCGTCCTCTTATACCTGGATAATGTGCCTCATTCTGTATGTCGTGTCCTCTGCTAAAGATTTACTTAAATCAGTCGGTAGACCAGTTATTCCGATAGTCTCTGCATAAAGGTTCACACTCTCGTGCGAGAGCACTGTAAAGCGAGTCTCTTCGGGAGGTTTTGAAGCCATTTCTATCAAGGAAAGGGATATTTATCTTCAAAGAGAATCAAAGACCTTTGACAACATATTGACCGCCATTTTGGATTTGAAAAACGGAGGAAGACTGGTACTGGTCCATTATAAAATATTTTTCAGTTTTTATTTATTTATTTATTTAGCTTTGCCATATACATGCATTTAAACACCCACGCATACACAAACACACACAAACACGTTACGTATAATAAATACATACATAATGGCTGGGAATCCACTACAGCATGTGCCAATTACCGTGGCCCCTCACATATATATTTACGTAGCCTATTCGCCAGACAAAAACCACCAAATCGTAACCCTATCCCAGACAAAAATGATACCCTATCCCAGACCAAATATCAAAAAATAATACCCTACCCCATACCCAAAAGCGGAAAAACCATACTCTATAGGGCGGCACATACCCGTATAGCAAATATAGAGGAGTACTCCCCCCCCCGGGGTGCTTTTACTGATATGATGTGTGTTAGATTTGCATTGATTGACATGTAATTATATATGACGATCGTATAATAATAAACACAAATACACCACAATTACTGGCGACGAGGATGGCCACATTGTAAAAATTCGGAGGACTTCTTCTTGAAATAATGTGAGATTTCCTCGGTTTTCACAAACAAAAAATGGCATTTATTGGAAGAATAGAACCATTTGACGAAGCTACAGAAATATGGAGTGCCTACATCGAGCGTTTGGAACAATATTTTACAGTCAACGAGATCAAAACAGAGAAGAAAGTTCCCGCGCTTCTTACGCTACTTGGAAGTAAAACTTATAATCTCTTACGGAATTTACCAGCCCCAGAAAAGCCTTCTGAGCTTGAGTATAATACCATCGTACACCTTTTGGAGAGACAACTATCGCCTAAACCGTCTGTAATCACTCAACGTTACCGATTTCATACGAGAATGCAAGACGAAGGAGAAACTATAAACGACTATGTAGCACAACTAAGGAAGTTGGCGATTCACTGCAATTTTGATAACCTGAACGACACACTCAGAGATAGATTAGTATGTGGAATCCGTAATGCCGGAATATAGAAAAGATTGCTTTCAGAATCTACGTTACCACTGGAAAAAGCTATCGCAATATCCGTAGCAATGGAAATGGCCGCGAAAGACGCCATTGAATTACAAGGTAAGCACAAAGAAGTTGGTGTAAACAAGATAGCTAAAGCAAAGCCTAGAAAACCAACCGAAAATCAGCTTAAACCAAGAGATAATACGTGTTTTAGATGTGATAAACCAGGTCACTCATCTAATTCATGTAAATATAAAGAAGCTACATGGGCTTACCATAAACCACGAAACGAAACGAAATGAAACGAAACAATAAAATGCGAAACGAAGGTTTCGCATTTTACAGATCTTTAAAATGCGAAACCGTCATTTCGCATTTTACAGATCAAGGGAGCACGTTAAAATTTTGATTGTGTTGGTTTATCTTCGATTTTATCGCACGTATTCTAAGATATGACAGACGTTCCTTGTAGTGCTTGTTTACGTGCGCGTGCTACACTTTATGGCAGGCGTTCCTTGCTTTAGTCGGGCTAGCGAATTTACTCCGAAAACCGACGAATTTCTTGCGAGGAACGGAGCGACGTGTAAAAAGGGAGGGGAGTGAAACTGTAAACCACGTGACCCTTTTCAGCCAATCAAACAATCCAAAATGAAAATATTTTTCGCTCTATGCTGGTAGCAGTATCTATAGAAACGGATTACGTGACAAATTCAAAAAAATGACGTGTAACGTCAAACAGATGAAAACAAACAAAATGGCTTCCTTGAGCGAAGAGCAAAACAAAGTTTTTAATCTCGTAGAAAAAGGTTTTAGTGTGTTTATTAGTGGAATAGCTGGAAGCGGAAAATCATTTTTAATTAGATATATTTAAAAGGAGTTGAGAAAGGGAGCAAGCGTTGTTTTTATCACCTCATCAACGGCCATTGCGCCTCAAAATATATGAGGATATATGAACTGACATTCATCAGTTCGCCGGCGTGATAGGAAAAAAATCGGCTCACGAACTGGTAAACATAATCAAGAATAATCCTACTGCTGAAAAGTTTGCCTGATCACATGACTTTAGCCCTTTTTCGTTACACTCGGTCTTGTAAACTTAATATGCCTCCGTAGTTTTGATCGGCTTCCCCATTAGATACGGAAAATAAACTAGTGATTATTCTGTAAAAAAATTCAAAATTCAAATTAACGATTTCAAAAACACGATCGTCACGATCGTAGGCCATTCGGATCGGCCGAAACCAAAACACTACGAGGAACGCCTGTCACATGATGGATTGCGCGCGCTAGATAGATCAACCAAGAACAATACCTTTCCTTACACAAACAAAATTTTAATGTGCTACCTTGTACAGATGTGTAAAATGCGAAACGACAGACTGTAACCTGAGGCTTTGCGATCTCATGTTTAACTGTAAGCTTACTCACGAAATTAGATGAAAACTGTGTAGCTCCATGTCTTAGAAAATTAGAGATTACTTTGAATCTCAGTGGGAAGAACAGTGTAAACTTTCCATGTACCAAAAGCCACAAATTTATAAACTATATTGAAATACTTCAACTCGTGTTGTTGTGGCGCCATTTTGAATGCACAGGGACCCCAATCGAATCATAATATATGACAGCACAAAGGAAGCCCACAAAGAGAAAAGCGAGAAAAGGATTCAATTCATTTCTAGTTTTTTTTTTCTCAGAAAAGCATGCAGCACAAACTATGCATAACTAGCATAAACATGTGGTTAAGTCAAAATTGATACTCAAAGTAATGACATGCTAATGACATTTTTCTAGTACAGCTGTTATTCAGCACCAGACGCAACAGACTGTTATAACTCGACGGCAAAACATAAGGAAAACGCTTCAAAGAATTTTAAACGCCATACTTCTCTTACCTCATTGAAAGAAGTTCAAAAGTAAAACCTTTGGCGCTAAATTTTTTTCTCTGGTGTCATATATTATGATTCGATTGGGAATCCGCTAGGAATCACGCGCGTCAAGGTACAGTACATCAATCAAGAAAAAAACCTCGAATTATACCTAGTCGAGAGAGGCACAGCAGCACTGTTTGGCCGAGATTGGTTAGCAGCGATACAATTAGAATGGAAAGAGATAAACAACGTGTTAACACTGAATAAGGAACCTGCAAGTACCAACAACGCACTAGACAATATCTTAAACAAATATCCAACAGTCTTTGAAGAAGGAATTGGAAAAGTGAAGGACATCAAGGCGACATTAAAGTTCAAAGAGGAACCGCAACCAGTATTTCTGAAAGCCAGACAACTACCATATGCCTTGAGACCAAAGGTGGAGCGAGAATTAGACGAGCTAGAGAAAATGGGAATAATATCCAAAGTGGAAACAAGCGAGTGGGCCACACCCATATTTCCCGTACTCAAGAAAAACGGAAGAGTAAGAATCTGCGGAGACTTTAAGCTCACAGTTAATCCCCAGCTTGCAGTGGACCAGTACCCGTTACCCAGGATAGAAGATGTGTTCGCATCGTTAGCAGATGGAGAAAAGTTCACGAAGATCGATTTGAGGCAAGCCTACCTACACATGGAGATGGAAGAAAACTCAAAGAAGTATTTAACTGTAAATACGTACAAGGGTCTATACCAGTTCAACCGGATGTTGTTTGGAATCGCTTCTGCACCAGCAATATGGCAGAGGACTATGGAACAGATTCTGCAAGGAATACCATCAGTCCAATGCATCCTAGATGACATGATAATAACTGGTAAGGACAATACCGAACATTTTAACAATCTGGAAAGTGTGTTGAGTCGTCTGCAACAGTACCAACTCAAGGTCAACCTAGACAAATGCCAGTTCTTCCAAGATAAGATCGAATACTGTGGACACAAGATAGACAAGCACGGCATACACAAGACAGAGGAGAAGATTAAAGCAGTGCGTGATACTCCAACACCAAAGAATGTCACTCAGCTTAGCGCATTCATTGGCCTCGTAAATTATTACCACAGATTCCTACCAGACCTAGCCTCGGTAATGAGACCACTCCACCAGCTACTAGAACAAGGTAAAGCATGGCAGTGGACGAAAGCATGTGACAAAGCCTTCGAGAAGGTAAAAGAGATGGTCACGTCAGATTTGGTATTGTGTCATCATGATTCCAAGAAGCCTATCCGCTTAGCATGCGACGCGTCACCATATGGAGTCGGCGCAGTTCTGTCCCATATCATCGATGGACAAGAAAGACCAATAGCATTCGCTTCTCGCACCTTAACGAAAGCAGAGAAAAACTACTCTCAAATTGACAAAGAAGCATTAGCAATCATCTTTGGAATCAAACGATTCCACACCTACCTTTACGGAAGACAGTTAACGTTGGTTTCGGATCATCAACCACTAGTAACCATCTTCAGCCCAACCAAAGGCATACCAGTGACCACAGCTACAAGACTACAGCGATACGCTATGTTTCTATCAGGCTATACATACGACATAGAGTATAGGAACACTAAGCGACACACTAACGCTGACGCCCTTTCAAGACTACCGTTCGAAGTAACCCCAGAGGATCAAAAAGCAGAAGCTGTTGACATTTTCCACTTAAGTCAGTTGGAACAGTTACCAGTGACAAGCGCGACAATCAGACGAGAGACAACAAGAGACACGACTTTAAGTAGAGTCTATGAACAGACCATATCTGGATGGTCAACTAAGCCAGACGACAAGGTACTACTGGCGTACTACAATCGTCGAGATGAAATCACAACGTATCAGGGATGTCTCATGTGGGGAATACGAGTAATCATTCCAGACACCCTAAGGAAACAAGTATTGGAGGTCATCCATTCAACTCACCTAGGCGTAGTGAAAATGAAAGCCCTCGCCAGAAGTCACATCTGGTGGCCAGGAATCGACTCCGAAATTGAACAGATAACCAAAACCTGCTCTGGTTGTAACAAAGTACGAAACAACCCAACAAAGGTACCCATCCACCCGTGGGAATGGCCAAGTTCACCTTGGGAACGCATCCATATCGATTTTGCTGGACCATTTATGAACAAACAGTTTTTGATTATAGTCGACGCACACTCTAAATGGCCAGAGGTGTTTCCAATGAACAAGATCACAGCAACAAACACTATTGAGGTACTACGCTCAGTATTCGCAAGAAACGGCGTACCACAGCAGCTCGTTTCTGACAACGGACCGCAATTCACGTCAGAGGAATTTCAAACATTCATGAAGAGCAATGGAATTCACCATTTTAGATCAGCACCGTTCCATCCTGCAACGAATGGACAAGCAGAAAGATTCGTGCAAACCTTCAAACAGAGTATGAAGGCAATGAAATCAGAATCAGCTTCTTTAAACAAGAAGATAGCAAATTTCCTACTGATGTACCGCAACACACCTCATGCTACCACTAACGAAACACCTGCCAAAATGTTCCTTGGTCGAAACATACGTTCACGTCTGGATTTGATGAAGCCAGATGTAAAAAGCACAGTGCAGCAGAAACAAATGAAGAAAGCACTCGAGAAGAAGACAACTATACGCTTGTTTGATAATGGACAGCCAGTAACAGTTCGAGACTACAGAGGACAAGACAAGTGGGTTAATGGAACCATCAACACACAACTAGGACCATTAATGTATGAAGTCAAAACAGAAGCTGATAGTTATTGGAGAAGGCACACAGACCAAATCCAAGAAAGGAAGCATGATGAAAATCATAGCGATCCTCAACCAAAACCAGCAGAAGATGTCTGCCCAGCAGCAGTAGAACAGCCATCAGTGAGCACAGCCAAGACAAGCAAGACAGTTACCACCGCTAACAGCAACATGGCGCTAGAAGGACAAGGCAAAGGACATCGATACACAACAAGGCACAGAAGCCCACCAAAACGTTATATGTATGAACAATATTTGGACAGTCATAAGACAGTCATATGTATGAACATTCAGAGTCATTATTATTGAGTTATTTTTTCTATCACAGTGATTCATAACTAAGAAGGGAGGAAATGTTAGATTTGCATTGATTGACATGTAAATTTGACATTGACATGTAGATTCAAGTGAATGGTGAAAATAAAATCGAAAAAATTAAAAAAATAATTATTTTCTTAAATTCGAGATCAAGATAATGTCCTCCGCAATGCGACATGTTGCATTTTTGTTGCGTTTCAAGGAAAGAGAGAGATTTTTTTTGGATTTTCTAGCGTGATGTAGTCGATATCGGGTGCTAAGTCTCCAGCCTTCCCATTATTTAGGTAGAGAAGAGCGGATTTTGAAAAAACCCACTAAACGGCCTCAAATCGCGCTGAAACGTTGCCAGAAGACTGAACAAAGTAAAAGCAACGACTGCAACAAGTTTTGAAGCAAATCGTTGAGTGAAACATTTTATTTTCGTAACTTTATCATAACTCCCATACATTCCCTTTTATAATATGACTAGATTATTACGCGCGCTCTGATTGGCCAAAAACCAATGAACTATTTCCCCATGGGCTGCACGCTCGCGCACGCTGATCTCAACGGACGCTCGCCTTTTTTCTCTAAATTTTCAAATGCCCAAATTAGCAATGTATGTAAGATGTCATGCGCGAAGATTGTTGCGAGTTAATATTAAACTATTTACCATATATGGTAAATAGTTTAATATTAAAGCCGATCAAATTTCGTAGAAGAGATTTAAACTTGGTTGAATCGAGAAGGAGATGGGGCGCAGCGAGTTCGCATAAACTAGAAGACCTACATTTACTAGAGGGGTCGGAGATTGAAGTTGAAAAATTGTTCTGTGGGCTAACATGGAGATTTTTTTTCCATGCTTCTTAGAACTCCCAGTATCGAGGCGGGATTTTATGGGTAAGCCCGTGTAGTGCCAAAATATGCAATGTTTTTCAACTTTTAATGCCGTGTTTTGCTTCTAGCGAAAGCTTATCTTAGAAAACAAGACCTTTAACCCATAGAAAAGGCCTTTTCGAAAAGATCTGAACAGATTGTACGAATAGATGTGTCATCAATTTCTCAAACTCGTTGCGCCCGGTATACTGTATATACTTGACGTGATATTATCGCTCATTCACAATCATCTTATGTACTAGTACATGTTTATATGTAAATAAAATTCAAGTTAATGATATGATACACTTAAGAAATAGAAAAATAATCGTATGATATATAAACTGATTTGTTAGTAGAAGTTAAATTATTTATTTATTTTTTAAAATGTTATATATCATCCACGAATAAAGTAAATAATTTCCTCACGATCAGCAATCCCTTCTTATTTGGAAGAAGTCGAATTTCGAAACCACGCTTCTCGTAATATGATATATAGTTTTACGCAAGAATAGCGTCAGCCATACTTTTGGTCAGCGGATTAAAATTCCTATTTGAAACAGCCGTGTAAGGCGGTACTCCAGTGTTTATGTTGAATAAAGGTCCAGAGTCCAAACGTCGTTACAGGTCATCAAACCTGCACGCTAAAATCCTCGTTTTTCTGTTTCTTCGCCGGTCGATTACATAAATAAGGACCTTAAAGGTTAGTGCCAACCTCCATTCTCCCTGCTTTAAATTTATCATATCAAAATTAATAATTTTTCCGTACCTTTTGCTTTCCCTTTCTTCATTGATGGCTTCATACCTTCCATGACTTCCAACACGTCTTTTTTGCTTTGACGTTTTTCCTCTAGCTGTAGACCAAGTTCGTGCCTTTGAGCACTCACAGAAAATAATAATTTCAAAACGTAGAAAAATTAAAAACCAGGGCCAGATTATTGTTCCAGGCTGTCTTTAAAGTCTACTTTTGAGCTTATGTTTTTGATTAGCTTGATAGTCGTAAAAGCATAGAAATCTTACACGTGAAACGTGGCATGAAGCATTGTTTTGTTATGAAGCCATCCATTTGATGACCCAATGTAAGATTAGCTTTGCTAAATTGGTTTTTTATCATCGTTAAATAAAGTTTATTATTATTATTATTATTATTATTATAGCACACGATGTACAAGTATGTGAATGAATACCTTAAATCCGACTCCCTTCCTTTTTTTCCTTTTTGATTTGTACATTTTGAAGCTAACTGTGGTAGAAATACGCCATTTCCAAAAAGTTAGGTATCAAGTTGATGTCTAAATTTTTGGACGGGTATCGTATGCAATAGTAATTTAAAGCTCATTGTATTCAGTCGTTCATTCATCTTTTTTCAATATTACGGGTTTAGACGACGTGCAAAAACCGTCATAAGTAAAAACAATGTCGTATTCTTCTTGCTTGGAATTTTCTACGGTGGTGAAAAAAGTCGCTGACTCTCTTAATTTTTAATGCTTGTCAAAATTTTCTTTCCCCCCCGAAATTAATTGTGATATTATATGAGATATGATGCGAATACTGGCATAGATATATTACAAACATTTTGATATTGAAATTTTCTGAATGTTTTTGTCCATTTATACTGACTGCATTTTGAAAACAAACTTCTAAAATTCAACAAATATTTGGATCTCCAACTCTATTAAAATAAATAGGAGATCAAAGATTAATGAGTGTATGTTGCAGGTACAGATGATTCAGTTTATCATGTAGTGTTGATTATGAGTCTAGAAGTATTTTTACTATTTTCAAGCATGTTTGCTTTCAATCTATTCTGAATTTACTTTATTCATTGTTTTAGTAACATAAAAAAATACTAATAAGTATATATACTAGAACACAAAGATCTCATTCCTTTTAGATGGTTCTCGTGTGTAAAGCAAATCATTGCTTATTGTCTTTATTCATTCCCTTTGAATTTCACCAACAATTGTCATAGTTTTAATAAAGAAACTACTGCCATTGCATTTTCTTACAGCATTGTACAATAATACAAGGGAACATTTCTCTCTTTCCTAAAATATGGTTTCATATTTTATATAGTTAGATCATGACTCTTGTGCGAAACACCTGTAGTCAATGTTGTCTTGGTGTTCTTGGTAGAAAACCGGAATTCTTTTTATTATTCTAGCTTTGTAATCAGCCTATCCCAAAACAGTTAAAGATGTTCAGAATCAGTACTGCTCAGGCCAAGTGCATTGTACAGCAGCAGTTTGCCCGCTCAGCCGGGATCCAATCTGCATGCCGATACATCCATGCGAGTGCAGCTCTGCAGCAGGAATCAGGTCGACGTGAGCCAATAAGACAAGAAATCAAGAAGATAATGGTGGCTAATCGTGGCGAGATAGCCATACGAGTATTCCGAGCAGCAACTGAAGCTGGTATAAGGACAGTTGCTATATACTCTGAGCAGGATGCCAATCACATGCATCGGCAGAAGGCAGATGAGGCCTACTTGATTGGCAAAGGCATGCCTCCTGTTGCAGCTTATCTAAGCATCCCTGAAATTATCAGGATCGCAAAGGTAAGGAATTTGGAGAAATTTATATGTTTAGAATAAAGCCCTTTACTACTGTCTGACTGACTGACTGACTGACTGACTGACTGACTGACTGAATGAATGAATGAATGACTGATTGATCAATTTTTATGTTTGCTTGTACCAGAGGAATATACCAAAACAACACACAATAAATATATATATAATATTTTTTTCTTCTAGGAAAGAGAATGTGATGCGATACATCCAGGGTATGGTTTTCTCTCAGAGAGGGCAGACTTTGCCCAAGCATGTACAAAAAATGGCATCATTTTCATAGGCCCCTCCCCAAAAGTCGTACAAATGATGGGTGACAAAGTAGAAGCCAGAAGAGTAGCTGTAAAAGCTGGGGTTCCTGTAGTCCCTGGTACTGAAGCACCCATCAAAACAGCTGAAGAAGCCAGGGCATTTTGCGAGTCATATGGCCTGCCTGTCATCACCAAGGCAGCTTTTGGAGGCGGTGGGCGTGGCATGAGAGTGATATGGAAATTAGAAGATGTCGAAGAGTTATTTAACCTAGCTAGCAACGAGGCGTATACTGCATTTGGAGATGGTTCCATGTTTATAGAGAAGTTTATTGGTGAGTTTGTAGTTTGTCATGTTACCATTAGAAACAAATTATATGAAGAATATCCTGAAACAACTTGTACTGCTGGGCTGATCCAAGTCAGGGCATTGCTATTTCACAGATTGAACCCTGAAACAGCCTCAGGACTGATCTCAAATGGGGCATGGATAACTCACAAGTTGAACCCTAAAACAGCCTAAGAACTGATCTCAAACAGGGCGGGGCTCACTCACAGATCGACCCCAAAACAGCCACTGGACTTATCAGAGTCAGGGCATGGCTAATTCATAGATCAAATTGGAACTTAGTGTGGAAATTTAGAACCTGGAAAAACCCCTCTTATCAAGGGAGAGAACCTAGCGAGCGAGCTCAAAAGTCCAGGAAACCTGAGGATTTCTCTCAAACCTGAGATCCCAGGCATGACAGAAAAGTCCACTTCTAGCTGCATTTCCCTCTATTTCCACACAAAGTACAAAGACTAAAGTTGACTTAAATTTATCTTTCTCATCCAGAGAAACCAAGACACATTGAAGTACAAGTTTTAGGTGACACACATGGAAATATAGTTCATCTTTATGAGCGTGACTGCTCGGTTCAGCGTCGCCATCAGAAGATAGTAGAAATTGCTCCAGCACCACACATCAGCCCAGAAACACGAAAAATCCTCACAGATGATGCTTTAAAGCTGTGCAAAGCTGTTGGCTATGAGAATGCTGGAACTGTAGAGTTTCTGCTTGATCAAGAAGGCAACCATTACTTCATTGAAGTGAATGCTCGGCTTCAGGTAGAACATACAGTCACAGAAGAAATTACTGGGTAAGTGAATTGACCTATAACATTATGACGTCACAGCTTGTTTACATGGGCAAGAATGGTAGGAATTTAGGCGAAATTTTCTTTCATTCGAGATATTTAGTACAACATTTATCTGTTATCACCTTTCCCCGTCTAATTAACTATTTTTTATTGATTTAATTTGTTTTGCTGCTATTTTGCCCCCTCTGGTGACCATGATCCTTAGCGTTAAAACAATAGATTGTTTTGATGTGACGTCACAGTGTTATAGGGCAATTTGACATTGTCTAAAAGTGGTCATAAAATGCTTCCAATCGTGTCATTCTGGTCTCATCACTAACCAATGATTCATTATTTGCTTGTGTTCAGTGTTGATCTAGTGAGAGCACAGATAGGAGTTTCTGAGGGGAAGACATTAGAAGAGTTAGGTCTTGTACAAGAGGACATCAAACTGACTGGTGCATCTATACAAGCAAGAGTAACAACAGAGGATCCAGCTAACAATTTTACTCCTGACTCAGGAAGAATAGAGGTTGGTGCTGTTGTTGCTGCTACTGTTGTTGTTGCTGCTGCTGTTGTTGCTGCTGCTGTTGTTGCTGCTGCTGTTGTTGCTACTGCTGCTTTTCTATGCACTAACTCGTTCTTGTGCTGTAATTATTGTTGTTGTTTTGAGCTTGTGTTGCAGTGACTGTTTTTATTATCGTTAGCTCATTGTAGTTTACATCATTGATGTTGATTATTGCCATTGTTGCCCATTCCTCTTTCTTGTCACTGAGAAGCACCTTATCTATTTCTTCAGGTTTTCAGGAGTGGCGAAGGCATGGGAATCCGTTTAGATGGGGCTTCTGCATTTGCTGGTGCCATCATCTCACCCCACTATGACTCGTTATTGACCAAAGTCATTAGCCATGGAGCTACTCACAGAGAAGCAGCCACCAAACTCTCACGATCTCTGACTGAATTTAGGATTCGTGGAGTCAAGGTATTTCACAGTGCATTAATTAAGGCTATAGTATTATTTTATACTAACAAAATGACTCTCACTATTTCTTTTGTCTTACAGTCAAAACGGCTCGTGCCTACTCTCCTAGATTCCATTAGTGGTTACATTATTCGATGTTTAAAATATAAGATTCTTTGTGAGAATACAAAGACTCAGCAATTCAAAATAATGAACAATTCAAAACTGGAATTCTGATTGGATTAGGGCATTCCTTGTATGGAATAATCCAATCAGAATTCAAGTTTTGAATCGCTTATTATTTTGAATCCTGTTTTTTCGTATTCTCGGAAAGAATAATAACTTTCGATATTCCAATAATGAAACCATTATTGGAATCTAAGTGGGTAAGCTTGAACTGGTTTAACTGTAAAATCCCTGTTGACTACTTTGTATATGATTTGGCCGGTTGTATTTTTCATATTTTCTAAAACTATTGCACTAAAAATAGTTTACACATTTTTAGACATTTTCATTTTGGCTCCATAATAAAGGCGACACCTGAAATAGACCTTACCTGAATTCACTTGAGTGACCACAAAATAATGGTTCCAAACCGAGTTTCGACTTGCAGTAATTGATAAAATTCAGTAAAATAATGTAATAAACACAATGAGTCCAACCTTGACTTGGGTTCATTGTTTTGTTGTCACTTGAGTGAATTTGGGTAAATGTTTATTATTGTTTATTGATTCACTAATCAATAAATATCACACTTGTTTACCTTCCACAGACCAACATAGCCTTCCTGCTAAATGTCCTTAAGCATGAAAGCTTCCTTGATGGCGCTGTTACAACGGATTTTATCCTTAACAATCCAGAGCTTTTTAAAGTGAAAAAAAGCCAGAACCGTGCCCAAAAGTTACTTCAGTATCTTGGTAACGTGATGGTGAATGGGCCAGTAACTCCACTCGCTACTGGACTTAAACCAAGCAAAGATGAACCTAAAGTTCCATCGGTAATAAAGATTTCTTTTTACGGCGGTTTTTGATATTCTGTGAACTCAGACATATTGATAACTCGTTGTGAAATTCATTCATTCATTCATTTATTCATCATTTTTTATTACTTTTTTAACCGACTTGTAAGTCAATGCAACGCACAAGCACAGTTTTCTCAATATTTCAATGTTCAAACAGGTTCTCAATAAAACCTTTGAATGATGGCATCATTGACCTCTACTACCAGACTCCCTTGCACACTTACTTTTGATCAGTTAATTAGCACCAATATCTTACTATTCTCATGGGGAATACAAATTTAAATAAAAAAGAAAATTCGCGAAGCATTGTGGTAGTGGGAGTCAAATGACACCATCATGCAAATGTCCTTTTCACATATTGCCTTATTTCTTCCAGGTTCCCCACTCAACCTACCTGCGTCCCAAAGGTTTCCGCGATCTTTACCTCCAAGAAGGGGCAGACGGGTTTGCTCGAGCCGTACGAAGAAGCGACAAGCTATTGTTAACAGATACCACGTTGAGAGATGCCCATCAGTCTCTTCTAGCCACCCGTGTCAGGACGTACGATATGATGAAGATTGCCCCATTTTTGTCGCATTATTTTGCTAATGCTTACAGCTTGGAGTGTTGGGGAGGTAGATATGCGCTTATTTTCTACCTCTTTACCTATGGCGTAAAGTTTTTCCATTTCAAACTGTGTGTTATTCTGTTGAGAATAAGATTTTTTTGTTTGAGCGTTATCCATATCCATGTGTCTTCTCGTGTGCAACTGTTAAACAAAGAAAAAATGCTCTAGGGAATGACGCGTGGTCTGCAATGGGAAATGGGAAAAAAATAAATTACATCCAAGGAAAAGAGATTTCTTGCAAGTAATGTTTCCTTATTTCAATCCATGTGTCATTCCCTTGGGTTACTGACGTAATGTTTTATAATTTCAGTCCACAAGTCATTCCCTTGAGTATCATTAATGTAGCGTTTCCTAATGGACCCTTTTCTTAATTCTCCAGGCGCAACTTTCGACGTGGCTCTTCGATTTTTGTACGAGTGTCCCTGGGATCGACTTGTCAAGCTCCGTGAGCAAATTCCCAACATTCCATTTCAGATGCTGCTCCGTGGCGCCAATGCAGTGGGATACACCAGTTACCCTGACAACGTTGTCTACAAGTTCTGTAAAAAGGCCAACGAGTGTGGCATGGATATCTTTAGGGTTTTTGATTCCCTCAACTACCTACCAAACTTACAGGTAAGATAGTTGTCTCTTTAGGCGTTATTAACTCGGCCAAGAGCGAGATAGGTTGACAACGGCATTTTCCCGCCAAAATTAAGTGACACAGCAACAACGTGTTGAGTTTCACAAGATGGTAGCTCTATGGCGGGAAAATCGGACTGGAACGAGCGTCACGACGTCATCGGATGTAATCTTCACTTCCTGTCGATGTAATCTATCCTACTATCCTGCTAACACAAAATTCCAGAGCAAAATAGGTTTGTCAGCTTAAATTTCCTCGTTAATTTTGTTAATATTCCCCCCCAGCTTGGTATAGAGGCAGCAGGAGCAGCAGGAGGTATCGTAGAGGCTGCCATCTCGTACACTGGTGATGTAACCGACCCTTCCCGACACAAGTACAACATTGACTACTACATGGAGCTCGCTTCTCAGCTTTCCAAGTCTGGAGCTCATATTCTTTGCATCAAGGTATGTAAGGCAGGGTTTGGGTATATAGAGTAAGTGAGCACTCTCCTCTCACCTCTGGGGTCTCGGGTTCAATTCCTGGACTCGGCATTATTTGTTTTTTTCTCCATGCTCTCCAGTTTTCCTTCCTCTGCAAAACATAACACGCTAATTTCAAGTTAGATCTGTGAGTTAGCCGTGCCCTGACTTAGATCTGCCCAGAAATTGTTTTTGTGTATCTATACAAGATTTGAAGCTTTTTTGAGATCTGATCTGCTTTGCTGTACCTTGTATTTCTTAATCATTATTTGATATACTGTTTCTTGTGTTCATCAGGATATGGCAGGGGTGCTAAAACCAAGAGCGGCTACACTTCTAATCAGTTCACTTCGTGCCCAGTTCCCTAAACTTCCCATCCACGTCCATACCCATGATACAGCAGGAGCCGGGGTAGCTTCCATGCTGGCCGCGGCGGAGGCTGGTGCCGATGTTGTCGATGTTGCCGTTGATTCGATGTCTGGTATGACGTCACAGCCTAGTATGGGTGCTATTGTGGCTGCTCTAGAGACGAGTGAACACAATACAGGTCAGTGTTAAGGAATGTCAGTAAGGAATAGGATAAGAATCGAAAGAAAGAGAAGAAAGGAATGGAAAAAAGAAAAGGGAAGTGAAGGAAGAAAAGAAAAAGGAAAAATAAGCTAAAGCGTATTTCACGGGTTTATGAAAACCACTCTAAAAGAAAGCTAAGAAGCAAGCTCGTGTTTGTAATAATAATAATAATAATAATAATAATAATAATAAAATGAACATACATCTGATCTCACATTGACTTGATATAACTGGGAAATTGCTTAGATATATAATGTATCCGCAATTTCACTAAGAGCAATACTTGTAAGACGAGTTAAAGTTGTAATAAACAAAATAATGATAATAATAATGATGATGATGATGATATCTCTCAGGTATTCCACTGGAGAAAGTCCACGAATACAGCGCGTACTGGGAACAAGCAAGGCTGCTTTATGCTCCATTTGAGAGCACGGTGACCATGAAGACTGGCAATGCTGATGTGTATCAGAATGAAATCCCTGGTGGCCAGTACACGAACCTTCACTTCCAGGCCTACAGTCTTGGCCTGGCTGACAAATTCCCCGACATCAAGAAAAAATATAGCATTGCAAATAAGCTTCTTGGAGATGTAATCAAGGTAATGCTCGTACAAATTGTATAGAGATTTTTACAACCATGTTTGTAGTCAAACAATGCAATATCTTTTCATGACTAAAGAATTCATTTCCCAAAGGAGAAATTTTTTTTTGTTTTTCCCTCAGACTTGGCTGCTCTGATGTCACATGAAAAACCTCTATATCACTGTACATGGTTCTTGCTTAGGACACGCAAAACGTGTTAGTTGTCATCTACTTAAAACTCTTAACACTGAAATTCCTTTTAGTTGCGAGCAAAGTCACAGAGATCCAGCTTACCCTTTGAGACGAAATCCTTAATACTTCGGGTTTAATAAATACTATATATATTTTTTTGCTGTTTCCTCGGAATATGTTGCAAAGGTTTGGAAAGTGCACTTTGAGCATTTTTTTTGTCGGATATTTTCTTGCAGCTGATTTTTCTCTAAAAGCTTTAACGTGAGTTGAAACTGCTCGCACATGTTAGGGAGGATAAGACAAGGGAGAACCGTATCAACTACCATACATTCCTACCAAAACTGTTCAAGAAAACTACTGCTTCCTCCAAAGATTTCTAATTCTCGTCATATTCGTTTCCAGGTCACTCCTACATCCAAGGTCGTCGGAGACTTGGCCCAGTTTATGGTACAGAACAATCTTGACGAACGCGATGTGCTGAGTAAAGCCGGAGAGTTGGATTTCCCTTCATCTGTTGTTGAATTCATGCAGGGTCAACTTGGTCAGCCCCATGGTGGATTCCCTGAACCTCTCAGGACTCAAGTATGTAGTGATTTGTAGATCCAATATCATTGATGTATATTATCGTGTAACGCATGTTTGGTATCATCATCATCATTTTCATCATCATCACCACCATCATCATTACTAATCATCATCATTAACACCATCATCATCATCATCACTAATCATCATCATATCACTATCATCATCAACAACAACACCATCATCATCACCATCCTTCCTTCATCTTCATTACCATCATCATCAACAACACAATTATCATCAACTCGTCATCATCAACTCGTCATCATCCTTTGTTGCCTATCATCATCATCATTATTATTATCGTTATCATTGTCATCATTAGCGGCATTATCATCATCCTTTTTTGCTCATAATCATCATCAACATGATCATTAGTAACCATAATTATCATCAACATCATCAACACTCCTCGTCATCACTATCATCATATATCATTGTCATCATTATCATCATCATCCTTTGTTACCTATCATCATCACCTCAATCTTTTCCCGATTCTTTCATAGATTCTCAAAGGCAAGCCCACGGTAGATGGCAGACCAGGAGAGTCTCTTGCCCCTCTGGACTTTGAAGCACTTGAAGAAAAACTGAAAGCCGAGTTCGGTGAGTTGAGTACTACACATAAAGACGGATGAATGATATGATTGTTTTGAAGACAGGACTTTGGTGGTATCTTCCCAACTCTCCTAAATTCTTAATCCCATTCATCTGTTATTTGATTCCCATTTTCTATATTTCCAATGAGATTAAATCCGTAATCTTAGTTATTTCTGTGTGAGAGACGAAAATAAGGCAACAAAGTTCCCAGTCTCTCTCGTTGTCTTCAACACAGGAAACCTATACATAAAAATAAGTTGCCTCTTTTCTTTTCCCAAGGTGACGAAGCTATTCATGAGGAAGATGTCCTTAGCGCTGCTTTGTATCCTAAAGTATTCCACGATTACATGATACACAAGAACGAGTATGGACCTGTTCAGGATCTTCCTACTAGACTCTTCTTAACTGGTCCTGAGATTGGTGAAGAGTTCCACGTAGAAATCGAGGTAGGACAACCACACGAAAAGCAACACTTTAAAAACCGCACTGCGCATGAACCAACCTCTATTTAGCGACCATGCCCAGTTGTCAAGGTCCCAATGAGAGTTTTTGCACTAATTTCTACCTCTATTAAGCGACCAACCTCTATTTAGTGACCAGTTGTCAAAGTCCCAAAAAGGGTTTCTGCACAAATCTATACCTCTTTTAAGCGACCAACCTAACCTTTATTTAGCGACCACTTGACCATTTCCCCTATGGTGGTCCCTCAATAGAAGACAGACATTCATGACCTTCGGTTTTAATTGGTGGTTTTTCTAGAAAGGAAAAGTGTTGAACATCAAGATTCTTGCCGTTAGTGACCTCCTTCCTAACGGAACGAGAGAAGTGTTCTGTGAGATGAATGGACAGCTTCGAACTGTTTTTGTCCCGGACAAAAGTGCAACCAAGGTAAGAAGTGGTAGCGAAAATGTACGTTTTCTTGTCGATGTTTGCTAACAGTAATGCATTTTCGTTTAGAAACCCATATTTTTCAATCCATTTTTTGGTCTTGCGTCCACTCTAAAACCATCGGGAAACGAAGACATTTGAAAACACTCTCCAGAGTGGAGATATTTGAAAAGGGAGGCCTATCGTATTAGTGTGGCCGGACAGACGAAAGGGAAGGATTTTGAAAACACTGACGTCATTCACACCGGCACATCTGTTTTTCGCACGCATTTTCGATCGTATCTTTTTGATGCGTTTTCGCGAGACACAAAACGAGCGTTTCGAAATCACATTAGTGTGGATGGAGTCCGAGTGATTATTGAGATTGATTCAGCTGACGCTCTAGTTGATAGTACATGGCGAGTAGACGTGTCTTCTCATTGATATGAACGAAAGTATCCCATTGGTAATTCAAGTGCAATAAAAAATGAAGCTAAAACGACGCTCCACCCCTTTCTCCCTCCCCCCTCCCCTTTTCCTCCTTTCCAGTCCCCCCTCTCTAAACTAATGTTCTTCACTCTTCCCCAGACCCTAAGTCTTCGACCAAAAGCCGACAAATCCATCAAAGGATCAATTGGCGCTCCAATGCCAGGCAAGGTTGTCGGTATACGAGTGAAGGAGAAAGAGGTAGTCAAGAAAGGCATGCCATTGGTTGTGCTTAGCGCCATGAAAATGGAGACAAATGTCAGTTCTCCATGCGATGGTGTTGTGAAGAAAATATCGGTGTCGTTAAACTCTGGTGTCGAGGCGGGAGATCTATTAATCGAGATCGAAGCAGCAGAGTGATATCACAAGTTGGACTAGTAATTTGTTAAATTCTAGGAAAAAATTAGGATTACAGGATTGAACTTACTAGGATCGATGAAAAAGACCTTTATAATGGAATATTTATAATGTCCAGTGATGAAGACCCTAAAGAGATCATTCAGATATAGAAAATTAACGTATTTATAGTTAAAATAAGTTTTTAGGAATAGAATAGTATTTTTGTGATAATGAAGTCGATTTTGTGGAACTTTATGAAGTACGTTTGTGATCCTTTGACTTCGTCTATCTTGGATTTTTTTCTTTTATTTTTTTCGTCTGTGTTGGGGATCGCAATACAATGATTATTCGAATACTAAGGTTAATGTCAAATGTATATTTTTTGGTTCTAAATAAATTTATTGAACTTTTGTTCATACTGAATGCTGTCCGGTTTTTTTTGTTTTGTTTTTTGTTTTGTTTTTTGGTTCATGTTAATGATGTCTTTTCCTTCAGTATTAATATTTAGACAGGTTTAGCCTCAGTTTTCCGAATTCTGCGGTCTTCGTTCACAAGCAACGCGTATGCACACTCAATCAGGATTCCCCTTCTTGTTCTTTCCAAAGCATCAATTTAGAAGTACAAATGCTAAGAAGATTTGGTTTTAAGATCATTATCATCATTTTCATCAATTGGTGAATTTAGGACCATACTTCCAGACATCGAGTGATGAACCGTCGTATGGCAGCGCGAAGCATTTACAGCTACGCCGGAGATTTCGGCCCCGACAACGCTATCCGAGGACTTGCAGACTGATCAGGAAGCTCGACCGAAGCCTAAGGGAGAGGTTGGTCGGCCCCTTGACAGCACAAGATTAATCCCTTGCTATGACCAGCATACCCGGTATTTTTATTTTATCGCTGATGCGGTAGCGCCCATGCTACTCCGTTCCATGTCCTAATTTTTTCCAATTTCTGGTTCTCAGCCTCTCACGGACCTACTAGTAACGCCTGGAAGTAATGATGACATTGCACCACAGAGTGTATACAATGTCGTGAGGGATTACTTTAGGTTATTTTTTAAGGCGATCTATTAGTCGTAGTATAATTCTGCTGATCCGGAACCTACCTAAAAAGCCCCAAAATAAGGAGAACAGTTACATTGAATGGCTTCTGCTTCGCGTGGTAGGGGAGGACGAGCCAGGAGACAGGTTTGTAGTTAAGGGCATAAATGTTTTCCTACGCAACTCAAATGAATTTCCTCTTAACAAATAAATCAAGTTTAAGGGAATCCTCACTCCTCACGCAAGAAAGAAACTACTTTTTGCAGCTACTTTTTGAAGGGTTTTTATTGAGATTTTGTGCTAATATCTTCTATGCATTGAGAAGGAATCTCCCGAGGTGAAGCTTTCAAAGGCCTTGTGATATATCTGTAGACATGGAGCATCGAAAGAAGGACTTGTTCTACAAGAAGGTAGGTCCAACGATCTACTTAGATAATGACTAGTAGGTACTATTCTTGGGATGGATGTTACTTCATCACCGTCACGTTGGTTGACGATAACAAAGCATTCCTTATTAGCTTCTCTTGTTAGATCAACCAACATGGCATCTTCTTTATATCTTAAGGGATTTTGAGTCGTGGTTGCACCCCAAGAATTTGGGAGGCATCTAACAAACTCTACTCACATGTGATGCCAAAATCAGGAGTCGAACCAGAGACCCTAGAGGTGAGAAGCATGTGCATTACTGCTACACCAACCTCGACTCTTGACTTGATTTCCATTTTTCAGTATGGACTGAGCTGTGTTTTGGTATTTATAGGTGGTTTTCTATTCGTGGATGAGATATTGAGACTGAAGCAGTTTTCTCAGTACACAGAGGGGGATGTCAAACATGTTGTGGAAGTAAATGACAAGAAAAGATTTGCAGTACAAAATGATCCAGTTAATGGAAGGTTGATGATCAGAGCAAATCAGGGCCATACTCTTGAGGTAAATGGAAATAAATGAAAAATAGGACAAAATGGGAAGAAATGAAATGAATCAATCACAACATAGCAAAATTTAAAATTTGTTTTTTTGTATTTTCCGTTCTCATTCATTATATAGAGGTTGTTTTTAGAAATGAAAGGATCTGTATTTTTTTAGCCCCTTAGAGTGCTTGAAAAACATTTTTTTATTGTAAACAAGCAAACTTGAAAAGTAACAAGCTCAAAACACTGACATATGCAGCATGAAGACAAAGGAGAAAATTTCCTCACGCTGACGTCAGCAAAAAAACTTGCTCAAAACCAGTTCACAGACCATGTAATATAGCTCTGTAATTGCACTCAAAAAATGGTCGTAATGCATGGGAAATTGAATGCGTCGTAAAATAATTCATGTTCTTCCATCACTTATTTAGTTAACTCAATTAGTTCAGAATACGCCTAGTTAAGTGTTCAATCATTCTGAATTTACTATTTCATTTATGTTTTCTATTGTTCAATTCGTCTCATTCATTTATTCATTTCTCAGGTTGATGGTCTGGACCTACAGCCAATCAAAGGCTCAACTGAGGCACCTGTCGTAGTACATGGGACATACCTTGAGGCATGGCAGTTCATTCAAAAACAGGTCAGGAAAGACCTTGCTTTAAGATACATTGAATAGACCGTTTGCCTTGGGTATAATGTTTTCCCAATTGACCACGTTATTCTCTTGGGAATAAGTTTCTTTGTTTAAGTCCAATCCATATTCATATGACAGTCTTCTCATGAGTTGTATCCATATTCATGTACCTTCTCATGCACAACTGTTTTGACAAATAAAATAGGAAAACGTTATGTCCAAGGTAAAGAGAGGTCTATTTTCAACATTTTAGTGCATGAATAATATCATTTATCATATAGTTATCCATAAAATACCTATATTTCTCCTTTTCGAAAAACTGATATTTTCACATGTGAAAATAACATGCTATTTTCACATGTGAAAATATCGTTACCATGCTAATTAGTTTATAAATAAAAACTTTTCATAATAATTAAAAGCTTATTAAGTTGATTTTATGGACAATTATATAATAAACAGAATATTACACTAGAAGATAAATTTCGTATCTCTGCACGCTCATGTAATATCCCTCTATTTATGTCACATAGGGTTTGTCCAGAATGGCACGCAATCATATTCACTTTGCACCAGGAGAACCAGGCGATGATGGTGTCATCAGTGGCATGAGGTCCAGCTGTCAAATACTTGTCTTTGTTGACATAGATAAGGCAATTAAAGGTAAAGTAAAATATGATATCCTGCAATTAACATAAGCTATTTGGAAAAAATGGCCAAATTTATTCAAACTTTTCTCATGGAAGCTTGTGAGCTTGTGTAAAAATTACATTTGAAGTCACTTTATTTTGGGGATTTTATTTACCAACTTTTTTTTCTTTCAGATGGTTACAAGTTTTTCAGATCCACCAATAATGTAATCCTCTGCCCAGGAGATCAAAAAGGATTTCTTCCACCAAAATACTTCGACAGAGTTATACAACTCAGACCACGTAAGTTATAATACCAGTAAAAAAAAGTAAAGTACCTATATTAAACGTCGGCAGTTCCTTCAGTTGAAATTCAACTGCTATCAATGGAATCCGACAGTTCCCCACTTTACCCCCTCTCTCGGATCCATCAGTGCTCTGTTTTAAGAGTATTTAAAGCTGAAGCTACACAGATTAGAGAGAAATCGAAACAGACGTGGAGATCCTAAGGATCGAACCGTGGACCTCAAGCTCTGAAGGTCGCGCACTAACCAAACTGAGCTACGCCTGCTCCTATAAACTATAAATATGAATAATTTATCGATCTGCTAACATCTTAGTGAGTTAGTGAGTGAGTGGTACATTTGCATATTCAGACCCCTTGCAATAACTTATTTCTATGCACTTCAAGTATCCACGAGTTAAAAACTATTGATACATAATTTACAAATCCTCTCTCATTGGAGTGACAACTGAGAAACATAAAAACTTATTGGAATTTTTTTCTTTTTAATACAGGTCGACAGTTACAAGTCAGTTGATGTTATCATGACTATAATATAACATCTTGTAATCCTTGGCACTTTATTTTTTTATCTAAAAATCATTGTCTTTTAAAATAAAATTTGAATCAATCCTTGTATTTCTTTTAGAAAAAGAAAAAGAAAAATGAAGGATATTTTTACATGTAAATGCAGAAATGGAGATATATTCTTTTTGAGACCACCTATATTTTGATTGTGGATAATGATGATAATGATGATGATAATAGCTTTGCCTTTTTTATAAACATGATGAAATTACAGCGAAGCTAATGTGGTCATGTATCTACAATATATTGAAAAATATTTAAAACCCCCTTGCTAAAACATTACACCCTAATACACAAATAATAATCTCCTACAAATTTTACCACTACCCTTTTCACCTGATCATGTTGTATTTAAAACACCGCTGCAGTAGTCTGCATCACATCCGAAGAAAATTCCGTATGTGACGCAGCCGCAGGCTACACTGCAGTCCCAATGAGCAACTGCTAGTCTTAATCAAGTTGTGGTGTCCTGTATACTACCAAATTAAACACGGCTAATTGAAGGAATGCCAAGGGATTAAAATAGCGGCCAGACATTGAACATTGTCCAGCCAAAACTGGGACTTGTCCAGTCAAATCTTCGCCTTGCTGATCATTTTGACCAAGCTAAAACTAATGACTAAGGTAAAACTAATTTGGCCTGTGAGCATGATTGGCAACTGATCAGCCATTATTTTAAGCCCTGATGCCTACCAGTCAGATTACTAGAACAGGGCATTTCCAGGAATACCAGTATCTGTAAAATCTTGTTTCCAGACGAACTCTTCATGATATGCAACAGTATCACTCTCGCAGTTCTTGGTACATGTGTATATAAGTATAGTACCCCAGTCAATACTTTCCTCAACACTGTCAACACCGAGGTGATTTAGTAACTGTGGCATTATCTGTTTTAAAGAAAAATAAAAATGGCATTGGAACAATCATTACTTGGGGAGGGGGGAAGAAGGGATGGGTCACTAATGGCAGAACCTACATACAGTAGCACTCAATGCAATATGTTTAGAGGAATATAAATAACACCATAGATTTCATGAATATGCTACCAAACTCCCTTCCCTTTCAAATTACTCCAGTCTTCCTCTTTGTTTGCTTGCAACAGGAAGCTTACAGAACAAAAGATTTTAGATGTATGGCTTGTAATAATTACAGTGCAAATCATGACGACATTTAATGTATTTGCATACTGTACTTCTATGCACTGTCTTTCGTATGTTACAACAACGCATTTCAATGTGAAGCCGGCTGGTTTTACCTAATAAGGTGTGTAAAAGCTCTCTTGGTAGCAAAAAGCCCTTGCATAGAATTATGCAAATACATTAAAATTTGTCATTCTTTTGAACATTGTGCTGTGAAACCTCTAGAAGTGAATCTGTAACATACTTACCTGGAATTCAAACTGTCTATTGGCCCCACAAGAACACTTTGGAATCAACTCATTACTTGGTTGGTGTTGTTTTGATACAAAAAGAGGTTTTGCTCCACGCTGGTATCTCAGCATCTTAACAGATATGGATCATCACTAGTTATTGCATTTTTTTATGAAAGGAAGGGGTAGCATGGTTAAAGTGCACTCGCCCCTCACCTCTGGGGACTTGGGTTTGATTCCTGGATTGTTTATCACGTGATTAGAATTTGTTAGGTCCCTTCCTTAATTCAAGAGTTTTTCTCTAGATTCTACAGTTTTCCTTCCTCCGCAAAACCAATTTGATTTTACCCTGACTTAGATCATGCCAGAGGTTGTTTCAGTGTTCCATCTGTGAGTTAGCTATGCCCTGACTTAGATCAGCCCAGAGGTTGTTTTAGCTTATTGAGTGTGAAGGTCAAAATCTATTGCCCATTGACCACTCATCGATAAAATCAGCATGTAGCATTTAAAACAGTGTTGTATTAACTTTTCATCATACCTGGTCAGGTTGCCTGGTGATTCTCTTCTTAAATACCCTGAACTGCTTATCAGCCAAGATGTCTTCCTTCCCAGCCATTGCAAGTTTTTCCAGCTCTTTATCGTCTTGGCCACCAAGATCAACTTGGTCAAGTTTTTTAGTTATTTTTTCAAAGTCTTTCATTCGCTCTTTTTCACTGCGCTCTTCAGATTCCACCTCTGAAGGCTCTGGTTCTGTGATGATCTCGAATTCTGGAAAAAGTAGCTTGTTTGTTGATTTTGATTGCATGTCCACTAAAAACAATAAGAGGAGAAGTCAATATAGAAGTGGCCCAAATAGGTCAATATTGAATTCGTCATTATCTTAGAGTGGTTTTCGTGTGAGTAGGAAACATGGTACTAACTTAGAGGACATACACAGGGCTTAAAATATAGGCCAGAAATCAGACAATTTCAAGCCAGAACTAGGACTTTTTTGGTCAAATCTTTGGATTGCTGATCAATTTGACCAGTAACATCCCGGGGGGGGGGGGGGGGTGTATTCCGGCAGAATTTGGGTAGGGGTGTTCCGCTGGGATTCTGAAAGGGGTAACCTGTTTATGATAAAAAAACTCAAATTTGTGGACCCTGTTTATGATAAAAGATATAATTTATTGCACTGAGTTCCTATTTCAATTATCATGTCTTCTTGCGTATCGTTTTTTTACGACCATAATAACCAGTTTCGGTCAATATGAAAGTAGAAACCCTGAATATGACAGGAAACTCAGGAAGAACTTGGAACTTGAGTGAAATTGCATACCCTGTTTATGACAAGAAGCTTGAAAAACCATATCCTGTTCAGCGGATCATCCCCGTATAGTCCATATATGGGAGTACCCCCCCGGGAGTAACGTTTAGTCAGAAATAAGGTATGACTTGGCTGAAAATTAATCAGCCTGTGATCATGATGTAGACGTTTCTATCATAAAAGTATGTACAAATGAAAGTGGGTATAGAAGGGGTGAGGCAAGAAATGTTGCATTGGTTGCAATGCTGAGATATGGTGACTGTAAGGGGGTGGGGTCAGGGGGCAAAGGCCAAATCCCCTGTAAGGATTAGACTATGACATATTTCTAACCTTTTACTTTACCAGAAGCCAATTCCTCTGCCAGTTTTGAACATTTTTTTCGATGTCCAGCCTTCCAATCAAAAACCTGGTGATCCCGACAGCAATAAGAAACAGCATGGCACTGAGAACACTTCTTATCTCCTAAACAACCACAAGTTTCGCAAAGACAAGCAAAATTACGAGGTCTAAATCGAGAGTCCAGGGTTTTTAGCGTCACAGTCTCTCCCTCAACGAATATTGGAGGAGCTGTAGAGCTATAAAACTTATTTTTTCGAGGAAGCTGATTTCGTAGAGCAAGAAAAGCTTCACTGGAGTCCTTCTTATGGCATTTTCCGTCTTTACAGCAGAAAACAAAGACAGTTCTGTGAAAAACATCGTTCGTCTTCGTGAACCGGCGCATAAACTTGAAGCAAAAAAACCATTTGTTTTTTACAACTTTTGCAGCTTAAGAGCTGTAAAGGCGGCAGGTTTTCTAGGTCAAGCCATGATGGTTTCCCGCCGACTTTACTAGGGAAGAAAGGACTTGATAATGTTATGGAATTTTCTGGTTTTTCGACGAAACCCAACTCCACTTCCGAATCTTCGTCCGCCATCTTGAATTTACCAAAAAACACGTGGGTTTGCTACCACAGGAAGCCCAATATACCTCTGAGTTCAGACGCCGTGTCATTTCCTAGAGTATATCATTTCTTCTTCATCCCCAAAGCCTGCGTTTCTCTTGGTCAGCACCGAGGAACGCCAGAGAAAAGAAACTGTTCTTTGTTCATTGGTTGCACACGTGCACAAGAAGATACATGAATATGGAAACAACTCAATGAAATGTGGTCTGCAATGGAAAACCCATTCACTCTTTATTGGGAGGGTGGGGAAGGGGTTGTTATTCGCTTGCTAGCCAATACCTGGGTGACCCCATCGCCAAGATTGTTGCATAAAAAATGACCACTCCCTTGTGTTTTTCCTCACCCGTCCCCCACTACCCCTATTACTGAACTCTAAAGAACATTATATATGAAGTAAATGATAAATTTTAATGATCTTAATTTCAATTGAATTACATCTGTATCAGTATTATAAATTGTTGAATAGTTAAGTGTATTTATTCACAAGAAATGTGGCTGCATAAAGTTGGCCTGGTAAATTGCTTTCCATTTCAAACTACCAATTTCAAAAAATTGTTTGAATGTATGTAGCACTGAATGCTTGATGACTGAAATAATGCATGGCCAAATGGAAAACCTAATTAAAATATATCAAATGTCCACTGCTTGTAACTCCTGTCACAGGAGTGTTTTTAAACATTATATGACTTAAAGTCATCTCATTTTATCCCCATTGCCTTGGGCTGCCTGTGGTAACCAAAACAAGGCTCGACTCGTGCAGTTTAGAAGAAGTTTTTAAATAAATGTTGGTTTGTTCAAAGCCTATGAAGCTTCTCAGCTACACCACTAAAACATCAAATATAATAGGACATTTGCACGACGGCGTCATTTGACTCCCACTACCATAATGCTTCGCGAAATTTTTTTATTTTAAATTTGTATTCCCTCATGAGAATAGTAAGACAATTGGTGGTAATAAACTGAACAAAAGAAAGTGTGCAAGGGATTCTGGTAGTATAGGTCAATGACGCCATCGTGCAAAGGTCCTATTCTTGCAAATGTCTATGAGCAGATTCTTTTTGTATTTTTTTAGAAGGGTGACCGTACCTTGCACAAATACCACAGGTAACCCAACAACTGAAATTGATGGAAATTAAATTTGAGAGTGTTTAAGTAAGCCAAGTGAAGTTTATCTAGATAAATGTTTTCCATTTTATTATTATTTTTTCTTTACTCATGAATCCTACCTTGGACAATATCACCCATTACTGATGTATAGCCAGGCATTTTCATGTACTAGAAGTATACTTGGGGAGATTAAACAATCATCATTTGTCAATAATAGTCTTTTTAACTGAGAGCAGTTAAAATAATAATTACATACAAAACACCCTAATTGTGTAACTAAATGAGTAGTTATATTAATATTTCTATGTGCACTATATATAAAATGCAAAACTTTGAAACATATCAATGCCAGGATCTTAGAAAATTCTTGATTCATCTCTTGCACCATACCACACAAGGTATTGAGTAGATGTTTCTTTGAAATTGCATTTATTCAAAAGGTCATTTTGTCCTTATTCACCACCGTCGAATCCACCACCATCATCAAACCCACCGTCAAAGCCACCACCACCATCATAGCCGCCACCATCATAGCCGCCATCGTCATATCCACCACCATCATAGCCTCCCCCATCATAGCCCCCACCATTAGGGTCAACCCCATAGTCAAACTCCTGTCCTTGTTGGTCTGGTGCTTCATGGAAATGTTCATGATGATGTACTTCTGTTGAATGGTGGTGGTCATGGAAACCGTGACCATGGTAACCATGGTAACCATGGTGATAGCCATAGTGAGGCCCATGCATAGCATTACTCATCATTGCTCCTGCTGCCATTCCAACCATAAAATCTCCAGCGGAGCTTCCACGGTCTTGCACAACCACCGCATTAGGTTGCTGAACATACCCTACAGTTTGTTGGGGGTAGGGTTGTCGGTAGCCAGGAGGTGGACCTCGTTGTTGTGGATACCGTGCTTGAGGATACTGTGGTCCTGATAAAATTATTCATACATCATGATATATTAAGTTAATTTTGTTTCGTTATTCAGCAGTACAAACAGTCAAAGTTAATATTAATGGAAGCAAAAAAGTGTAAGACAAATCAATAAAGGGAAATCAAGGGTGGTGTTGTGGTAGTCTATGTATCCCTCTCACCTCTGGGGTCTTAGGTTGGACTCCTGGACTTACCATCACAAGTCAGTAGAGTTTATAAGTGTAAGGTCTCTCCCTTGATTTTAGGGTTTTTCTTTTGGTTCTCTGACTTCCTCCCTACACAAAACCTAACAAGCTAAATTACAATTAGATCTGTGAGTTAGGGCAGTTAGCTGTGCTCCAACTTAGATCAACCTAGGTTGTTTCAGGTTTGTTTTTATCGATAAAAAATTGAAGAAAAGGAGTCTCAATTATTGAAGAAAATCAATACAATAATAAATCGTATTTAGGAACCACAAGACCAAATTTCTAACCTGGTGCTCCTGCGTAGTGTGTTGTGGTAGCTACTTGTTGTGGAGGATGGTGCTGTACTTGCCTGAATTGGCTGTACATGTTGAACATGTACCTGAAAAGAGAGATTATAACCAAAAAAATCAACATCATTCAGTGCTCATATAAACTTACAAGTCATCGTATTTAATTGTAAATTCAAGTAAAAACACCGGGTCCAAAATATCTAAAATTACCTAAATTAAACGATCGATTTTACTTACTGGTTCAGAAGCAGAAGATCCACAGCCCATGTTCAGACGAAGACGAGATTGAAGAACAACTAGAAGACTTCAAATCTTAAACGTTTCGAATTCAATACGTAATTCCGGAATGGATCGACTATAATTTGACGGCATGCCGTCCTGAGATGAAAAGTTTGGCTTTAAAAATAAGTATTTCTCTAGCATCAGTAGGTTTTTAGCTTAGTTTAGAAAAGACTGAGGCATTTTCAATCGAAAATACGGCTAAAAACTGAAAGAATAAGGATTAATAAGATCCACCATATTGGATTGGTATATTTTGCCTAACTAATTAATGTACGTAATGAGCACCTTGACAACCCAACAAACAAACAACTGGCCTATAAAAATGGTCTCAATTAAATCGAAAGTAAAGAAAGGTTTGCCTAAGTCTTCAAAGCATCAAAATAATAGTAGTAACTGTCAGAAATCTAATTTTCCTTCGCTTTTTGGTAAATGTTTGAAAAGTCATTTCAAAAGTGTCTTGTGGTTGCCTGTGGTTGTTAGGAAGGAGAACACCCTGGTAGAGGCTATTTTCGCGAGACTCAAAACGACATCCCGAAAATGACGTCATCTTCGTGTTCCCGACGGACTCGTTCCGTCGTACCGACTCGTGACGTGACCAACAACAAACAAGATGGCTCTGTGCTTTTTCTTAAAGCTTTTCTCTTCTTACATGAGGACTACCTCCAAGTTCCGTACAAAAATAAAGGTAAGATTTTAGGCAAAGTATTTTAACAGCAATTGTTTGCAAAATCGTAACAATGTTTTATTATTGTGTCATTTTGGTACTCACGAAATAGTTGTTTAAAACTTTGGACGTTACTTCGCGAGTTCCAAACTGACAGCGCATAATTATTGTGTCATTTTTGGGACTCACGAAATAGTTTGTTTTAAACTTTGGACGTTACTTCTTACGCGAGTTCCAAAATGACAAGCTTTTTTAAGCTCAAATTTTCTCTTAAAATTCACAACTGTATGTCGAAACTATATCCTTTTAGACTTCTTTTTTTTTTTAATCGATTTACATCTATTTTCATAAACATACGACCTCGGTGCTCCTAGTTGCAACGCTGAAATTTGTTTTTTTCGCTGCCGTCAATCAAAAAAACCTAATCAGTAATGTAGGCGCATAGGCTCGTAGGCATGTAGTGCGCTTACAGGCTCCTATTCTTGTAATGCCCGGAGTGGGAGAGTGGGGTACTCCCATAAATGGGACTATACGGGGATGATGCGATGAAGAGGGTATGGTTTTTCGAGCTTCTTCTTTGATCCAGCCCCCACCCCTCAGAAATTCAACATACCCTATGTGTGTGTGTGGAGGAGAGGGGCTGGATAGTTTCTGGTACTACACAATGTTATTTTTTGTTAATTGTTCATCATGACTAATATCAAAACTACCTCATAGTCTGAAGTAGGGCAGGGCAGTCCACCTTTTAGTATTTTGAACAGAAATCTTCGCTTTTTTAAATGAAAAATGATCACTATTGTCCTGCAAAAGTGTGGATAGATTTCTTTAGAGAGATAGTTAAGAGAGACATTGACTTGTTTCTAATCATAACTCAAGTACCTGCATCTTTTCAAGATATTGCCTTTTATCAGCCTTGTTTCTGTCAATACCATGATGGACAATCATAGACCTTTTATGCCATTTATCACGGATGGTGTGCCATCAAACTCTATTCTGCTAGAAATTGTTGATTTAGCATCTTCAAAGACAATTTATGTTTTTTCCGAACATCTGTTTTGTTTTATTTTTATAAAAAAAAAGATTTAATAAATATATTTCACATGTAGATAAATGAATAAATCACTCAATTAATTCTATTTTTATTACTTGTTACAGATAAATATTACTATCGACTATGTCTCATTTTCTCATTGGACTCTGAAGGATGACTTACACACGTCAGGTTGTGAATCGTCAGTCTCCACCTACTATAGTCCCCTTTTCCAAGACCCACTCCACCCGGACAATCACATTTCACACACCAATTCACTCATTTCTTTCATTTTTCCTCTTTCTGTTCTTGCACACTTTTGGTGTAATGCAAATTCTTTTAGAATTTTTTATTTCTTTTCCAGTTATGCAACATGCTATTAACAAATCCTACAAATGTCTTGTGTTCCTGCCATTTGTATATGATGACATAACATCTTATAAAAAAAAAGTTAATACCTATATACTATAAAATCTTAGTACTAATTACTACTTTGTCATAGGGTGACCTTATAATTCGAAAATTTGTTTGCTCTTGATTTTTTTTTTCCGGGGACTCTGAGTAGGAGGGTAGAGGGAAGGAAAAATTATCAGAAAGAGCTTCGTATTTTTAATTAAAAAGCAACATACCTTTTCTTGCAAAATTGCTTGCAGTAGAAACACCCGAATTTCTTGTTGTAGCATTTTCAAATTGTCTAAGCACTCTCAAGGGCTTCAAGCTCATTCTAAACATACCACAATCAGGGGCGGATCGGATTTTTTCAAAGAAGGGGGGGGGTTTTGTAGCAGGCAATTTGATTGATGTGGTGGAGAGA